>NW_010168536.1:100428-154424 GCF_000695765.1 Mesitornis unicolor
TCAAGCAAAGTCTGTAAGTTGCTGCAGTAACATTTCAAACAAGATCTGTTGCCAGGACTATTGGCAGACTTTAGGGCACTGAGGAGACAAACCAGCAAGGAAAGACAATAATAGATGATCTCAGTCAATCCCAGAGGCAGAAGCTAATAAGATGAATCTTGCAAAAACTGTCATGATACCAAATTAAATGAATAGTACTTTGTAGCAGCCTCATGCCAGACACTGGTATGCATTCACCTGGCTGAAAAGTGAGTGTCCATCAAAAAGCTAATTATCATCAGAGCTGCTTTAAAACAACACATAGTGGAGCTGACCAGGAAGCTGGGGAAGCTATGAACTTGTGTGTACCTGTACAGCATCAGCATGACCTCATTTTTTCTCAGGTGGCTGAAAGAGTGGCAGATACCTTTATCAAAAAGCAATGTCTGCCATATGTTGAGACATATGAGGGCCTTATTTGCTCTGTAATCAATTCGGAAAGTGTTTTATGCAGTCAGACTGAAATGACAGCTTCCTTCAGCATTCTCTGAGATTTTTCCTAGGCTGAAGAAAGCAAACTGCTTCTTCCCCGTGGTCTTACTGACAAATATCTAGGCAGCCTGGGGAATTGAACTGATGAAACTCTCATTTTTCTGTTTCTTTTTTTTTTCATAACTTATTCTCACCCATGGCTACTCAGACAAGAAGTATTTTAGAAATATGTCAGATTTGCAAAACAGTAAGATAAATTGCTGAGAGATATCTATCACTTCTACATTTTCTTAATGATATGAACGCTAGGCAGTATAAACAGAGAAAAATATATAGGAAATTGTGAACCTTTAAGAATCTGTATGAATGTGTGGGATGTGTTTGATACACCATAAACTTTATTTTTGTATTGGTGTTTCTGCACTTTTGCATAACAAAGCAGACAGTGCCAGCTGCCTGGGGAATGGTGGAGTTTGTGTCATTTGGAGTCTCTCACTTAGGCTGGGTGCCTTTCTACATGGTCTGCTGGAGTTTTGGCTGGAGTGGTGGATTTCTGTGTTATGCTAGGGGTTAAGTGTTCATAGCCCCATTGTCCCTTCTGACCGAAAGCCCATGATTCTTTGAATTTACTTTTTGAAACTCACTCTTTCAGCCAGCCTTTTCTTTCTGGTGTTGGACCTTCAGACAACTGCTGACCTGATATAGCTGTACAATTCCTAGTACGAAAATAGTTTGTCCTGCATCCTGCTGTCAGGAAAACTGCTGGACCCCCATGTGATATTCTGAGAAGCCCCAATAATATGTTATTGTATCCTGGTCTGTTTTCACCATTCTATGCCCATGTCATGAATATATATACATATACATTGTTCGCATTCTCTGCTTTCCATGCAGAGCAATACTTTTCTTAAAGGTACCTTTATTCCCCATTGCTTCTACTTTTTCTTATCCTTCCTTGTGATTTGGTAGCCACTCTGTAGTCTGTTGTCTGAAGGAGGAATAAAGTTTAATCTTGAGCTAGTTTGTGCCTGAATTGACATCATTTGCAGATGTGCTGATTTTACTGCTTAAGATGTAAATAAGGATAGAACTAGGCTCTATACAAATTTTGGGTGTGAGCCCAAGATCCATGCTGTTGTGTTTTGTCATGTGCAAATCTGTTTGTGTTTAAATGTTGTGTCCCAGTGACTTTAGGAAGTTGGCTGGCCATCCACTGGCAGCGTGGAGCAAATCCATGACCACTCTCTGCTTTCTGAGATCCTTTTTGCCTCTCCAGCTCCGTGAGAGCTGAAAAAGGAAGGGGTAGCCTGTTTGACTCTGTGGTGAGTACAGGTCAGGCAGAAGGTCTTTGTCTCTTCCCAGTCGTTTGATTTGGCTCCTGAAGTAATGTCTCCAGCTCTCAAGAAGCTAGCTTTTTTGGCCAGAACAGGAACATGTTGATGTAGAATGCCTGCTTGTTTGGCCGGAGCAGGTCCCCAGGTCTGCACTCTCTCTGTTTTAGGTGCAGGGGATAACACTTTTTTTACCCCGATATGCATTTGAGACACACCAGAGACAGGCACAGTGGGTAATTGCTTTGAGTGTCAGATTGGAAGAGGAGGGAAACAGTGTAAAAGTACTGAGGTAGAATAAAGGAAGGTGGCAAGCACACAAAAAATGAACATAGTAATTCGAGTTCATGCCTGTTGTTTGATACTGATGTGTATCTTTGACCTCTTTCACCTCTCTCTGTTCCTGTGTCCCCACCAATAAAGGGGGCTGTAGAGCTGAGAAAGCTGGTTTTGATGCAAAGCTTTTTGGCATTGCTGAGCTGAAGGAAGGTAATAGCTGAGGATCTGAATGAAGCTAACTGTATCAATTTACTCGTCTCTATATTACAGTCAAACCTTGATGTCAGTGAGAATCAAATCCAGTGGGTTTGGGTTATGTAGGTTTTGCATGTACTGCAATGTCAGTAGAGCAAAATGAAAAAAAAAAAAGAAAGAAAAAAAAGCAGAGGCTAGTAAATAGTCCATTTTAGAGAAAAAATAGTTTCTTGTTTTTTATGTCATTTCCCTGCCCTATCCAGGACCAGGAAAGCTCTTTCCCCAGAGTACTTTCTGTTCAGAGGCTCTCTCCTAGATGGTGCTTCCTAGATGGTAAGTGCATCTCCCTTCTCTTGTGCTTAGCATGCTGCTTGCTTCTGGTGTGCATGTGAAGGACAGTTCATCTGAGAGTATTACAGAGGTGTTACTGTTCCTTTTTGTTACAATGAGTAGGTAAAAAAGGAGCTGAGTACCCCCCCTTTCCTCTCTGAAAAAGGAAACAGGTCCTTCATCCAGCAATCAAAATATCTGCTGTGGCTTTGCACCTCAAGGAGACATTTTCTTCTAAGAGTAGTTAGAGGTTGGTTTTATTAGTGCCTCTGCTGTGATGAGCAGCACTTATTGCATGGCATTGCCTGGATTCAGAGTGCAGCTGGTTGTGACAATGCGCTGCTGCTGGTAAGGCTGCGTTCTTCACTCTGATTTCTCTTCAAGTACCATAGTGGTTAGGTACTATAGTGTGTAGGTGATAGAAACATGCCTCCCTTTCCCTGTAAGACTGCACTTCACTTAACTTCCTGGAGCGCTGCACTTGTATTTGACCCAGACTTTGTCAAAGCAGACGGCTGATCTGGGCTTTACATCAGGCTCCAGAGCACTGAAATTACCAGCTGAAATGGATGGCATCTGTTTTTGCGAAAGCTTCAGCATGGGAAGGCTGAAATTTTTTGTTCTAAACAAAAACAATTTCTCCTTGGCAATTTCTAATCACTCTTCCTTGTGTCTCATGAGGAAAATTGATAAAAACCATATTGAGACTCCATTTGGTTTTTGGAGAAAGCTGGGTGGGTAGATGCATTCAGTTTTTGTCTTTAGGGATTTAATATTCTCTTGCAGAGCCAAAACCTCCAATGCTGTATCACTGTGCTCTTGTGTCAGAACTCCAGAATGAACGAATCTGATTTCACTGGCAAAACTAAATGCAAAGCAGAAGCAAAAAAATCATATCTAATGAAGTACATTGTAGATGATAAAGTATTTCTTGATTTAGTAATATAAATTATTTGGCAGTGACAAGATTCATATTAGATGCTTTATTTAGTGAATCTCCCCTATTTTCATCTGCTTTTCATGAGTAGCATATATTTTCCTTAAGTGTATTGGTAATTCAGGGTGAATATCTGTGGCATGCATTTGATGTACAAAGAGCTCCCAAGCATGTTATTGTTCTTTAGATTTGAAATTTGAATTAATCCTATTAGACCCATCAGTTTCATTATATGCTTGCTATACTCTCATCGGAACAATGCAGCTTTTTCTGTCACATATGTTAATGTAATCAATTTGTCTTATAAGCCTGAAATCCATTTTATACATTTTTAAATATTTATTTCAAGTTAATAATTTCAGTTAATATTGTTTTGTTAAGCCTCACCTTTAAATTCACTATTTAATGAGATAGGAATATGGACATAATGAATAAATCAGATGATGTTTTTGTGAAACCACTGTGACTTCACTGACACAGAGGTTGTCTTGCGTGTTAGTGATGTTAGCTCAGCCCATCTTGTCCATGCAGTTCTGCTCAGACCATTTTCTTCACTGTGGCTCTGTTTGTTTTGCAGCAACTTCTGCTGATCGTTTTTACCGCATTGACAGATCTCAGGTAAATCATGATTCAGTTACCGTTTCTGTAGATTTTTTTTTTAAAGCTATTTCAAATGCAGCTTAAAATGAATTATCTGCCATTCCTCCTGTGTATTCCAAAATGATACTGATATCTTATTAAAAGTAGAGAAAAATTCTGGGCCATTTTTAAGCTGATGTAATTCACACTGTTTCACTGAAGTTTTATATCTGCTGACCATCTCCCCTTCTGTTTACTATCAATCTGATGCACAGAATTTTCTACAGTTGTTGTCCTTATCGAGTCTTACTAAGGGCATCTGTGTGGCACCAGAGTACTTGAATTTACCTTTTCACTGATGCTTTTAGTCACCAGAAGTCTTGACTCTGTGTGTGTGACTTAGAATAGCTATGGAAATTAAGGTGATGTTACAAGCTGAGAATTATGAACAGAGCTATATCAAATATTCCCAAGAAACCCCAAAACAGTGTGTAGCTCTATTGCACTCAAACCTGTGGTATAGATTACATAATCCTTTTTTTGTTTTCTAAAAGACACTTTGAAAATTTTACAAAGCTTTTGGTGTTTCTGATTTGTAGCCAGAACAGGACAATTAATGGCTCAGCATTAAGTGCAAAGTGTTGATTTCACACAGTGGTCATTTGTATCTGGTCCCCCTGAGAACTGTGTTTGCTGCTTCTGAATCACATGAACATATGACTGCTTCCTAGCAAAAGCAGCTGGTGCTTTAGTTGAAGCAGAAGGAGCTAGGGCTTTAGTTCAGAGGTCCCAGGTTCAGAGTCTGTGTGTAGCCACCATGGGACTTCTTTGCACACACTCATATAAATGCTTTGATGAAGCTGTACTTTTGGCATTTGGAAAGCAAGGGTGAAGAAGATGCTGCTATAGGTTGAACTGGGCAATGTGACTCTGTTTGGCTTATTCTGCATTTCTTTAACACTTGACTCTGTACAAATTGTCATCTTGTCCTCCTACTCCTTTGCCCTGTATTTCTGTGGGGAAGAGATCAATAGTGTGTGAAGGTGCCAGTGCACAAACGGTGGGAATTTTCCTGTCCATTCACTTACATAGACAGGCCTACTCACACTCGGTGTTTTTTGAAGGACAATGAGCCTTCAGTGTCAATGACGAAAAAGAGAAACTAAGAAAGAAAGCTTTGGTAACAGATGTGAAACCAGAATGGGCAAGCAACGGAGCTCTGGGAGAATACACCCAAGCAACGGAAATTTCTGCCAGCTGTCATCAGAGGGCAGACCTTAGGTGCTGGTCCTCATTTTGAAATGCAAACCTCAGCTTTTTAAGTAGACCTCCAGTTTTCAGCTGAATGACACAAAGTCAATGAGTAGCAGCCTTTTTGGTGTTGGTGTGAGCATGAAACTTGCTGGTTGAGACTCTTGTTTGGCTTTAAATCAACTAAGTATTTATTGGTGACTTCAGTGGCATTGGTTTCTCTCTGTGTGTATGTGTGTGTGCTTAAATAAATACACAGACAGAGTCCTATGAATGCTCTCCAAAGATCCTGATGTGCACCCAGCTTCCCTATAGCCAGCTGGATGCTCTGAGAGACCAGTGATGCTGTAGGTTCATTATTTGTCCCTTGTATCACTCCAACAGGAACATTTGCACTTTGTGACAGAAATTTCGCAGGACGAGATTTTTATTCTGGACCCAGAGCTGGTAATGTCACAGCAGGTGGGGACGCCACCAGGAAAGTGGAGCAGGCCTCTGGGTGAGTGGTGCTGGGATCTGGCTTTTAGCAGCCATATTAGAGTTGGGCATCAATTTTTCTAGTCCCCTTTTCTGAAGGACTGGGAGATGCGGGAGGGGAGATCTTAGGTAGGAAGCTGTGAACAGGATCTGATGCAGCCATAGTGGAATAACATCTACTCCTTTAGGCATCCTGGAGCACACAGCAGGACTAATGGACTTCAGCACTTTTCACCGCCTCACACCTCTCGACTGTGTCTGCCCTGCCATAAATCTCTATCAGTCGAGTTACAAGCCCCTTCTCTGCATGATTAGGGCTCTGATACCATGTATAAGGAACTGAAGCCCTTTGTGCCTAAGGATGATGGTGAAGTGTCTCTGTTTCTTCTCATCCTGTGGACAGACCAGAAATGCTCCTGTTCATCTTTAGGAACAGTCTCATACTTATAGTGAATTAAGCTATTTTAGCTTGCTGTGGGCTAAAAATTGCTGGGAACCAGTAAGCATAAGACAGCTTCAAATTGGAGCATGTGAGGTAATTTCTGATGGGATGAATGCCTTTCTTTTCCTTTTTTCCTCCCTAGAATATCAGATCGGTGGAACCCTGCAGTGCGAAAGAGGATGCTGAGTGACAGCGGCCTCGGCAAGATTTCCCCGCACTACGAGGTACCTGACAAACCAAAGGACGCCAGCCAGACACATATGCTGCAGTAAGAGCCCTCTGCATTTCTCTGCTTGATGATGCACTGTCACCATCACCACAAACCACTCCTAGTGGCTCCTTTAAGCTTAATGAATTGTGCTGACATGCTGAAATTATAGAAGTCCTTTTGCTCCTCCTTTCTGTTTCTTTCTCTTTCTCCATTATTATATGTTCTTGCCTTTGTTTGTTGTTTGTTTTTTTGTTTGTTTGTTTTTTTCTCAGTGGCACCCTGCACTCTTAATAAACTTAGATATGAGTTTCTAATACTAATTACATTAATTTGGATTCCTGAAGTTCCAGCTGAGGGAACCTTCATGACCACTGGTTATGAGAAAGGCTGAAGCACTCACCCTTAATGTAGCTCTGATGCAATGTGACAAAGCAGAAACCTCTACAATTGCTGCTTACTTTCAAAGATGTAGGCAATAGTTTCCATATAATCTTGAAACAGAGATACCATCGGTGGTACAGAATGACTAAACAGTGGTTTTGTTGCTGATAATTCCCTCATGTAAGAGATTTCTACCATCACAATCCTGTTTGGTGTGTTCAGATTTGTGTAAGAACATCTCATATTCCTCTTGCATATTTTAGAAGTGATTCTCAGCTTTTTATCCTTTCACTTTAGATTTTTAAAACCAGCAGTAGATCCATAATCGCTACCAAAGTTTAAATGAGAAGCACCTGTCTGAACTCTGTTGCCTGGCTTTGAAAAATTCTGGTGTTTTGGGGGTTGTTCCCCCCCTCCCAAGTACATCAGGTTGTAATTGTGTACATTACTTCTGCTTTATGTTTCTAGTTCTACTGTAACTGGATCCCTATGGACAGATTTTAAAACTTAGTATAGAAAAATTATAAATAGTGGCCATGTGGTCGTTGTTTCAGTTTGTCTTTGTCTTGGGAGTGAGTGGAAGGGGGCCTGCAATGTGCCTGCTGAGTACAGGCTACAAACGGGAAACTTCTCAGCAAACTGGAAACTCCTGGCAGGAGAGAGATGTCATGGTAAGAAAGGGTGATCTGGGTATTAGTGCCAGGAGACACTCACCTGGTTTTCTCCTATAACTCTGAGGGATTTTGGATCAGTTCTTGTTTTTATGCTCTTTGCATAGCAAAGCTGGCAAAAAAATGATGCTTAGATACTTTCAGCAAGTGTGGAGAGATGGTGACAATGTGTGGACTAACTTCTAGCTGATAAGAGAAGTGCTTGTGTTTACATCAGTGTGACTGGAAATGTTTGCTTATCTGGAACGATTATATTTGGTGGATTTATTAATTACAAGCAAAGTCAGTAGTACTGCCTGGAGTAAAGTATACCTGTCACTGCCTACTGTAAGAAATTGTTTTCTTTATAGCTCCTCTAAACTTTAATTGTTTTGGCTGAAATTTTTCATCATAAAACTCAGTCTCTGATTCTTTTTCTTCTAGTTAAAACTTCAACAAAAAAGTCAGTTATTTCTGAAGACAAAATTTGTGGAAAATGTGCTGCTTTAAATTACATTCTTTAAAGTAAATAAATCCAGCGATTGTTTCCTGAGATGTTGTACTACTGGTAGCGGAATGAACAGATGTCTGGGAAATTGGAATGGGAATAACAAAAAGGAGGAGGACATAGACAGGTTAGGGGCATGAGGGAAAGGATCTGTGACTGTTTGTCTCCAGAATCCGGAGTTCTTGGCTCATACAGATTATTGTCTATACCAGTGTGCAAGCTCTGAAGTATGTTTAGACCCTGTCTTGTTTGCTGCCAAGCTGGAAGGTGTATAGTAATTGAGGTGGGGGATTGCAGCAGAGAAAGCAAGATATTATTACAGTTAAAGCACTTGAATGCTGCCCTGGAGGACTGGCTTCTCTCCTCAATTTTCCTGACAGAATTTCTGAGTGATGCAGATTTACAACAAACTTTTCATGAGTGGCCAGTAACAACAGGCTCCTCATTCTGTGCGTCTCTACTCTGAAGTGGGGTGGGTTCCTGGGAGACCAGTACAAGGAAACTTTGAAAGAGAGTAAAGTGCTGGAAACTGACAAATAGGCATTTTGTGTGCCTCATGTTGTATTACTAAAATTAATAGAAAGTTTGTGCCTGCCTTCCTTCTGACTCTCATTTTCCCAGCTGCAGAATACAGATAATATTGCAACCTCACTTTAGAGGAGCACAGTGAGGGTAAATTTCATAGCCACAAGAAACCTGGATACTATGGGCAGACTCTATCAGAGATGCTTAGGAGGAAGCAAATAATTTTACATTCTGTGCACAGCTTTGGTAGTGTGGATTAAATAAATCTTAAGACTGTGCACTGCATATACAAAATACAAAAAGATATCATCAAGTCTATACTTAAACAGTGAAGCAAGAGTCCAGTAGAAGAAAGTAGTGGGTTGCAATGTGATTAAAGATTGTCAAAATGCTTGAATGCAACAGGGCTGAAGTATGATGTTCAGATGATAGGAGCTCTGGCATTTCCAAGCTTCTGGATGCTTGACTTTGCAACTGAAAAAATCTTTCTAACCTGGCATTTAAAAAAAACACTTAGAAAGCACTATTATATTTTGGCAATTGAAGTAGCTCGCAGGTTCTTTACAGAGGCTTGTTCCTTCAGAAATTATTTTTCAAATAAAACTTATGTAAAGGACTTAAGCAAAATTCCCAAAAAGGAATATGGCAGAATACAGAGGGGGGACAATTCCTCCTGTACTTGGAGTTCTCTCTCTCTCTCCCTCTCTCGTCATCAGTGTTTTACATCTTACATCTAGTCCAAAATACTGTACAGCACTTCCAGCTCAAAATGCAATATCCTATAGCCTGTCACTAAGGCAAGTGACAGGGGATCTGCTGTGAGAGAAAGTGTTATCAATTGACCCACTGGGGCTGTTTTCTCAGTGGTCATTTTTCTCCCAAACAGGGGTTGGGAGTAGCCCTCCTCAGATGTTAGGAGCAGATTAGACCACAGCTGATCATACTATGGCTGCAGGCTGCTTAAAGTGTGTCTGGTATCACTGCATATACATATCTATATATATATATATACACACACATATGTGTGTGTGTGTGTATATGTATATATAAAACCTCTCTAAGATGAAGTAGTTGATTCTGACAAGTAAGAAGTATAGCTAAATAGACAAAGTATGCAAATAGAGAGATCCTTTAAATTACTTCAGTCAATGAAAGCAAAGAAGAGAATATGTGGTCTAAAAATAGTTATGATGTTTGGTGTTGCTTTTGATCACAAGCGGTTGGAGTAAAGGGTAAATTGAGTGTAATGGTTTTGAGGCCAGGGTCTTTCTGAGAAAAAAATTATTTATGCTTCTGTTTTTAATTAAGTGAGCTTCATTTTAGTTAATTTTCAGGTATTTTTTGATTAATGGTATTTCACATTTTGCTCCCTTTCTGATGGATCTTTGATGTGTGACTGATACTGTGGAGAGGGCAGGACATGAGAGAGCATCTTGATGCAGCAGCCAGAAGCTGGGACAGATCATAGCTTAATAGGAACATCAAATTAGCGTGAACATTGCATACAAAAAACCAACGGGAAGACCATTACTTAGACTACTGGTGCTTGATCTTGAAAAAAGCTAAGTATTTGGGCTGACTCCACTGAAACATGTAATTGGACTCTTCCTTTGAACATGAGTGGGTTCATCATCCTGATTTATCCTATGATCAAATGGTACAGTGAGATGGGGATGACCATTCCCTCATAGCCTGCTGTAAGCAGTCGTTGTTGGCCATGTATTTCTCTTCCTAGTTACGTGTTTGACACCCTGTTATGTGATGAGAGGTGGAAAATTAAATAAAATAAAAACCACAACAGCATACAAAAGTGAAAAGGTGACTATACCTTGGTGGAGATTTGAGCTACATCTTTTAATTGAGGTCATTAATTTTCCCATTGTTTGGGGCTGTAGCAGCCCCTCTTCTAGCATCTGCTCAGCTGTGATGGAAATGCATTTCCAAAACTGCTAGCTGCACTGTCTGGATTGAGCGCATGGCTTGTGAAGGGTGGGTGAAGGTTGGCCAGAATGCCATCTGGTCCTGTCAAGGAGAGGAATTAAAAATGCCTGGAGGGGGTGGAAGGTGGCTGCAGACCACTACACTAAATAGACATTAATTGGCTAGTAATACCACCCAGGCACTGCTTTATGAGACAATAATAACCTAGTTCCTGAGAAGGAAGGAGAAAAAAGGCTAAATGCCAAGTGTTTTAACTCAGCCACAAGAATCAGATCATTGCACAGGAAATCACTGTGACAGTACAGATGTTACAAGGTGGTTTAGGTTTTTTTTTTAAGAGAAATCTTTGTGTGGTACAAGGTGAGAAGAGCATCAGGGTTGCAAGTTTGTGCATAGAAAGGAATGCTAATCTAGTGAAATTTAACAAAATATAAAGAAGTCACTCAGGATTTGAACACGCTAGGCAGAAGCTGCCTAGTCATAGTGAACTTTTGAAATTTTGAAGGTTGGTGATCACTTGAAAAGTTCACGTTTCACCAACACTCTTGCATCGGAAACACAGCATGTTTTGATAACAAAGCCTGAATTAGTTTTCTGATTCAGATTTAGTTCAAGCTGCATTTATAAGATTAAGCCACAAGAGTGAAGTGCATATGTTTTAATCAGCTATTTGTACACCTGTACAAATTACTTTCCATTGTTTAAAATCCCAGATGAGGCTCCATTGCATTCAAACAAATCTCATTTGAGTGAAGGCATAAATCACCATCTCACCTTTCACTGTATGCTCCTGTAATAGAAATAAAGCCTAACAAAGTGCAGTCTATTTATGTTTAACTCTCCCTTTTCTTTCTCTTCTGTTATCTTAGATGCTTCTACAAGTAGTTTGCCAGGTGCCACTCTTACTACCTTAAAGTGGAGGAGGAGAAAGGTTTGCCTAAAGCAGCCTTCCACCTCTTGCTAGGAAAGTGGTATTAAAAGGAGGGAATGTTAGTGAAAGGAAAGATATGAACTCAAAAGAGCGCAAAAGTGATGTAAAGAGAACTGAGAATGATTCAGGGAAAGGTACATATGCTTTAAATAAGGAAAGTACTTTGAAGAAAGCAAAAAAAAAAAGTAAGAATATAGCAAATGAATAAGAAATTGTTTGGAGGGAGAGCAAGTTCCCTGAGTGAGATTGAGTGGTGAAAAAGTGATGCATCTCAGTGTGGGGTCTGGTCCTATGTTTTTAAAGCTCTTACTATTGTCAGTGTGATGCAGTCACAATACTAAAAATCTCATGCACATTCCAGATAGAGACTACTATTAATCCACCATTAGGAAATTTTTTCTACAGCTGCTGCTGTAAATCTTCCCTTACCCCCATTTCTGGAGACTTTCATGACAAAGAAGGCATATGTCTAATTAGTAGACACACCTTGACTCAACTGCAGAAAAAGGGAACAGTTTAGAGAGGAAAATAATGCTAAAATCACAGAGGATGGAGAGAAATGTTGGCACCAAAATATATTTTCAAATACTGGCTTGCATGAGATATGTTTTTGGTATATCCTGAATGTATCACATACAGACTGTGTATGTGAACACATGTTCTTGACTCAGGATTCAAGAGGCCTTCTGTTACTTCAACCGTATTGATACCTTCTCAGAGATAGTTCTGGGCATGGAAAGATTGTGTCTAAAGATATGGAAGCAGCACTAGAGAAAGTGTTACTTAGTAGATGAGCCATGGCTCTATGGTGATTACACCCACCAAACCTGAGGGACCTTTGCAAACAGTGACAATCGGATGGTTCTAGAAACTGCTTAACATGAAGTTTCAGCAACTTCTGGTGTCACCTTTAAGTAATTGAATACATGGAAAACCTTATTTAATCACCTCTTCCCCTGTTAATTAGTAGATTTTTTTTATGTCACTGCTGCCAGAGTCTGGCCTTGTCTACAGAGAACTGAGGCGTAGGAAAATCAAGGTTTTTACTTATTAAAATTTCTGCAACAGTCTTTAGTATTTGGTACTTACACATCATCCTGGCAATTCCTCTCCCAGTAACACTGGCACTGTCTTTTTCTTCTGCTCTTGTTAACCGTAATTGGAAAAGGAAGAAATCAGAATTTAGTTTAGATTTGCATGTGTATGGCCTTATTGGTGTATGTGAGTGCAATGCAAATAGTGTTTGTTTTCTTCCAGAATTAAGTCTTCAGCCTTTGCTGTTGAGGTTCTGAATTGCTAAGGGGTTTTAACAACAGTAGGCACATCTGATGAGGTGGGTTTGTGTTTCTGCCCCTTCAATATGTGGAGTAAATAGAGTACATCCTGTACGGCATCCTGTAGGATGTTTTTTTCTCATCAGTACTTATTACCAAATAATTTTATTATTCAGAATGTAGCTCCCTGGAGTGTATTGGGTGGGATTTTAGCTTCCTCTTTTCCCACCCACCTGCCCCTGAGCCCTCACAAGGAGGGCTCTTAATGATTTTTGTAAGATCTCAACACCTGATGCACAGCTGAGGAAGTTCACCCTGCTGACAAATTATTTTGGCAGACAGTGACATGCAAAACACTCCCACACTCTATGAGACTACAAATTGGCTTCTTTAGAGAGATCTTGCTTCTTGACTGGCAACCCACTTTCCAAAAGGAAAATGCAAGCAGTCCAGCTCTCCTCTGCTCCTTGGGGTGATTTCAAGCAACAGAATACACATGTGCTTGACAAAGGGACCTTTCTACCTGGATGTTGAAAAAGTCAGATACCACATAGCTTGAAAATGCTTTCTGAATAGTTCTGGTAGATAAGGGGATGAAAAGGTTTTCTATGTGGAATGTAACTTTTGGGTTTTTTTTGTTGGAGTGTGTTTAAAGAATGAAATTGATGTTGACAGAGTACAGATAGCTGGGTGCCTTGGTTTTCTTTAAGTTATTTACCATAACAGCTATATATCTGCTTTCCACTCTCTGGCTGATAGCCAAGGCTGAAGCAGTAGAGTTCTTTCTTTTTTCTCTTTTCTTGTTACAACTATTTCTGTATCCTTTTTTTCCCCCTTTGCTTCCATCCGTGCTTGTTTACTTTAGCCCTTGGATTGAGACACAGAATCTGCATTGAAAAGTAAAGCAGCTCTACAGCAAGGGCAGCAAGGGAACATATCAAGACATTCATTTCTTGTACCCTTGTTTTCCATTTGGCTGGGTAAAAGAAACTGACATTTGATAATTTGATCTTTAGGGCCTACTGCTTTCCTGCAAGCATCAGGCACATGATAACTGTGTCTGCAAGAGGAGGTTAAAGAAGGGAGTGGAGTCGATGATGCCACTGTAGAATGTGAATATACCTCTCATCAGCTCTGTGGAGTGCAAACAGCCCCCAGTGACATTAAAGGTACTGAAAGAAGGGCTAGCTATGTTTACTGAGGTTATATAGGATGATTGACAGAAAGAAAGCATGTCATTCTGGGCTTGCTTTAACCCTTGTTATAAATACAGGGTGAATATTGTCCAGCATGGCAGGCTTCTACTCCAGTAAAAGTTGGAAAAGACATGAACCCTATAGTTTTAGGTAACAGACACTTCTGTATTTGTGTATTTGTTACTTATTTGTAAGAGTTGAAGTAAGAAAAAAACCCCAAACTATCTCAATCTTAATTTTCTGAGCATTGCACAGGATCAGCAAGCCTGTGTCCATGTGCTCTGTCCCTGCCATAAGGAGCTGCCATCTGCTCAGAGAGGAGACTGGTTCTTAATGTGCTCTCACTCAGTACCAAGCTGTCTTGTCAAAGCCAAAACTAATAAGCTTCAGGGCATGGATATGAAACACAGTCCCGTACATATGCAACACACACATTGGAATACACAGCATGTCCAAGCTTTCACACTAGGACATCTCATAATATGTGTTCAGACTGTATTTATTGATAAACCATTTTATAGTCTTAAGTTCTGGTTTAAGAGGCATGCAAAGAGAATAGAAAGGTAGTTTGGTAAAATAATTGCTCTAGACTATCACACAGAAGAACTAGCTTGCCTGAGTTGACCATGTTAAATTCCAAAAAGTCAAACCTTTGCTAACTTTCTCTAACTCTTTGTAGATCTGCATGTCAGTTTTCAGCTGTGGCTGGAAACGGGAAAATGTCAAAATACCATGCAAAAAGAAATTGTATGCAAAGCCTAGTCATGTGAAAATAGGTCGTGTTTTGAGGTTTACAATTTAGTATTTTAGACAGAGTTCAGAGTGTTTGGATGAGTTTGGGAGCAGTATTCTAACATGAGCAATCACTTGGCTCCTTGAACAAAAAGTGAGGTTTTTCACTAAGGCTGCTTGAAGAATGTATTGGTGAGCTGTTTTTGCTTGGTGGAGGTGTGCATGAGAGAGGTTTATTTCTTCTGGAAAATGTTTCTTGAAACAGAAAGTACTTGTGAACATGGGCTAGATTTGGTGTGCTTGGGCTGGGGAGAGATTCTGCAGTTCACCTGGAAACTGCTGAGGGACAAGCAGGATGTTCCTCAGGTTGTGCATCTTGGCATGGCTGCTCTACAGGGAGCTGCCCTTGCTCTCCCATGTCTAAGATGTGTGTGTCCTAGTTCCCTCGGACTAGGGCATATACACCATGATGTAGGAGGTACTGTCTCTTCGTAAAATCCCTGCCAAACGATTTCTCAGGTAAGAAGAGAAACCTTTGAAAGCTTAAAAGCATTCAAATGGGGAAGTAGAAAAGTTGTCCTTGCTTCACTGCTGCTCCTCTGCACTGGGAAAGGAGCACTAAAACCTGTAGCTTTGTCTCAGTGGCTGAGACTGATGGAGCATTTAGCAGTGCTGGCACAGAGGTGTGTGCAAGGGAGGGAAATACATAAGGAGCAAGGCCGTAACACAGAGCCTCGCTGAGGCTCCTGGCAGTGTTGATGCCCATGGGCAAGCAGGGACAGATGGACCTGGCTAAATTATGCCAAGAGCTGAAATCAGAGAGCCAGAGGTGGCTTACAGCCAGTGTAACCCTGACTCCTCGGTTCTTGTTTCTGTGCCAGGCTTCTAAAAGTGCAGCACAAAACCATATCTGAAACTCCCATTACAAGTTTTATTCTCCATTAATTACTCTATAGCAGGAGTATAAAGTGATCAGCAATTCTGCTCTGTCTAGGACCTCTGTGTTATGCATGTTAACTGAGGTGATTTTTTTTTAATTTTTACTTTTTTTTTAAAGATGGCAAACAAGTGAGGGTTGCTTAGTGCTTAGCAGTTGTGAGAATCAGGCCACTTATTTACGCACATAATTGCAAGAATCTGTTCCTGAGGTTTCAATGTCTCTTTTCCCAAAACCACTGAAGGCTATTTATCAGGATTGACTGGTTTGCTTTGTGGTAACATGCACACCACTTAGGGTAGCTTCTAGATTGTTTAGAAACCCAAACTGGCCTAAGATTGTTTGAGCCAAATTTCAAGATAACAAGCAGCTGATGTGCTTCATCTCCATCTAGCCTAAGGGCCAAATAGGGATATGTCTTCTGAATTGGAGTATACCTGATGTGCTTGAGTGTGGCTGTCATGGCCTTGTGGTTATCAAAATAATTCATTTCTCTGGGTTAAATAAAAAATTTAAGTCATAGCAGAATGACCTCTGGGTTAATCTTTTCCTGGAAAAAGTAAAAGTATGCAGATCCATTGTTGAGGAAAGAGGCCAGATGATTTATTACCTAATTGCACCTAACATCTTTTTTTGGTTTTCATGTAGAATGTTAAGGCAGTGCATATACTGCGCCCCTTTAGTTCCTCTTCCAGAGTTGCTTCAAACAGCATCCTGTCCCTTGACATCCAGTCTGTTGTTTCACCAAAATATTACATGGCGTGGCTAGGTCTTGCTTTATTTCTCTTAGGGTTAGAACCACATCAGCTACTGTCTTTCTGCGTGAGTCCTGCACTTTGGTCGCAATAACCCCATGCAGCGCTACAGACTTGGGGACGAGTGTCTGGAAAGCTGCCAGGCAGAAAAGGACCTGGGGGTGTTGGTGGACAGCAGGATGACCATGAGCCAGCAATGTGCCCTTGCAGCCAAGAAGGTCAATGCCATCCTGGGGTGTATTAGAAGGGGTGTGGTTAGTAGGTGGAGAGAGGTTCTCCTTCCCTTCTACTCTGCCCTGGTGAAACCGCATTTGGAATATTGTGTTCAGTTCTGGGCCCCTCAGTTCAAGAAGGACAGGGAATTGCTTGAAGGAGTCCAGTGCAGAGCCACAAAGGTGATTGAGGGAGTAGAGCATCTCCCTTGTGAGGAGCAGCTGAGGGAGCTGGGTCTCTTTAGCTTGGAGAAGAGGAGACTGAGGGGTGACCTCATTAATGTTTATAAATTTATAAAGGGCGAGTGTCAGGAGGAAGGAGCCAGGCTCTTCTCTGTGATGTCCAATGACAGGACAAGGGGCAATGGGAGCAAGCTGGAGCATAGGAGGTTCAATCTGAATATGAGGAAAAACTTTTTTCCTGTGAGGGTGACAGAGCACTGGAACAGACTGCCCAGAGGGGTTGTGGAGTCTCCTTCTCTGGAGACATTCAAAACCTGCCTGGACACACTCTTGTGTAAGCTAGTCTAGATGATCCTGCTCTGGCAGGGGGTTTGGACTGGATGATCTTTCGAGGTCCCTTCCAACTCCTAACATTCTGTGATTCTGTGTGCCTTTCCTTCACCTTTTGCCCCTCAGGTTTGTCAAGCAGTTGACAGGTAGGTCAGTGAGGCTTTTGAAGATTTAATTCAAATCTGGAAATGGAAGAATAGCATTTCAGAGTAGCTTGGATCAGGGCCTCTTCAAAATGAATGGCTTACATTCCCCTGAGGATACTTCAGTGTCATGTGGTGTTAAGAGAAAGAGATGCTAAATATTTAAAAAACCAAACCCAAACCAACAAACAGTCCATGATCACCCTACAGTGGTTTTGCTGGTCCTTTGAAAATACCATCTTTTTCAAAGAACCAATAAGCCAGCTTTCTTAGGTCATGTTTTGACCTTGGTTCCAAGGTAGAACTGTCTTTTTCAGGATTAACATGTTAGAACATCTCTCTTTTCTTTTTCTTCTTTTTTTTTTTAACCGTGGTTAAACATGTTTGAGTTTACAGCTGATTTTGCAATGAAATCCTTATTCCCTCGTTAAGCAGCAATTCCCAGGCAACTCCTCTGGGTGTCAGTACAACTTCAGCCATAGCTGCATTGTGGTGTTCAACCCTTCATTCAAAGCATTCTGTAGTGGACAGAGAAATGGTAAGAGAAAAAAAGTTAGACAGTAATGAGAAAAGATATGGAACAATATAAGGGTCACAGGCATGCCTAAGACACAGTAAGGAATACACCTGAGCTGCCCGTGTTTTCCTAGGAAGCACTAAGCTACATCCCTGTATGGTAGAGTTCTTCTGAACAGCCTGAGGCAATGGTTTCTGTGCAGGTAAAGACTGAGGCTGCAGAAGGAAGTTACAGAAAAGCTAGGAAAAGTACTAATCTTTGCCTTTAGCAGAATTAGAAAAAAATGGGGCTCTCCAGATTGTTGTTACATGTTCACAGGACACGTCTGCAAAATGGTAAATAACTTGAATGGAATTTTTTAGATTCAGGGAACGCTGCTGGTCAGCATTTTCCCACGTGTGTGAGACAGTATGGCCATTGTCTATGAGAAATATTTGAGAGGAAAGAATGATAGGAAAGCTGGGATAGTAAAAGCAGAAAGCTTTGTAGAGAGACTCATAGAATTGCAGAAAACAATATGGTGGGAAGGACCTCTGAAGGTAGTTTCATACAAACCCTTGTTCAAAATAGGTCCAATTAGGTGAAGTTGTTCAGAGTTTTTTCCAGATGCATTCTGAATTTTTTCAGAGCTGGAGATTCAGCAGTCTCTCTGTATAACCTGTTCCTCTGATCATCCACATGGTGAAAAATTTTTTCCTAAGATCCAATCTGAATTTCCCATGTCCCAGCTTGTGACTGTTGCTTGTTCTTTCTTCAAGCAGACTCTGTCTCTGTCTCTTCTGTACCTTTCCACTAGGTAGTTGAAGGCAGCATTAAGATTTTCCCTAAGCCTTCTGTTCTTACCGAACAAACCCAGCTCCCTCAGCCTCTCCTCATATGCCTCACCATCTCTGCAGCCCTTTGTGGACCTCAGTCCCATTTGTCAATGTCTGTCTTGTTCTCAAGTCTCACAAGTACTGAGTAGAGAGTAAGATTCACTTCCATCTACCCTATGGCTACCCTACTCTCCTAACACCCTGCATCCTTATCTGTGAAGCTGTTTTCCAGCTGATAGATCCCCAACCTGTCTTGTTGCATGGGTTTATTCCTTCTGAGGGGCAGGACTTTGCATTTGCCTTTGTTGAACTTGCTAGGTTGCTGTTAGCTCACATCTCCAGCCAGTCAGGGTCACTGTACTGGGCATGTATAGGGTCAGAGTGGAAGTGTGGGGAATCTCTCAGTAATTCTTAGGCTTTTATTTTTTGTCAAGTTCCATGGCAGAAAATGGTGATGCTCAGGCTGAGCATTATCTGTTAACTCTTATTTGGTGCCTCCAAGTAGGAGATGCTGAGGAAAGCAAGCAGTTCTGCCTTTCTACCAGTAAGATATTAGGCACTCTTTGCAGCTGGGGCTGCAGGGGACTCACAGTCCTAGAGCCATTGATACAGATAACCGAATGAGGGAGTTTCCTCACCTTACTTTAAAAATACTTAATGTGCTAAAAATTTTCTTCGATCACAGCTGGGGATATGTGACTAAATCCCAGCAGAGATGCCACTTTTGATTCTGAAGAGATGTACATGCAAAATGAGAAGGAATGGGTTTAATCTGAAAGCTTTTCCCCTCCCCTCATCACAGGCAGCTATTGTCAGACTGAATTAGAAAGTTTGCAGAAATACATTGCTTAAGCAAGGAAAAGAGGGAATGGCTATAAAAACCAGCAGAATCACTGCACACTGATTGTTATTTGGCCTTTAAATTGTAAATGGCTGGTTTTAAATAGACCTGGTGCAGATGGTTTCTGCTACAGGTTTATTGATTAAAATAGCTGCTTTACATCAGCTCCGGGTTTGTTTCTCCAGAGGCTTTTGTCTTCATGAATAATGTACCCATTTGCTGAAATTTTGTTAGAATTCATCTGCTAGAGGCTGGCTGTATTTCTCTAGGTTCCTAAGCCTCAGTTGACTGGGATCAAAATCGTGACAGTCCCTGCTCTTCCCTCTCCTTAGAAATGAATATTCCCAATTCCACCCTTCCAGTGCTGAATAAATCTGGTGCTTGCACATTGGAGAGTACACTTGGAAACAGCTGTGAATGTTTGGCTGTTTGGGGAAGGCTTGTGTGATACTGAAGGCTGTCTTGGCTATACTGGGGATTAGATTTTTGCCAGCAATTGATCTAAAGCCTGTAAGACTGAGTGGAAAAATTCCAGTGAGCTTTGAATCGGACCATTAACTCTGAAGCACAGTGCCGTTTTAATTGGGCATGTCTCATGTGTCATAAGTCTTCCGATTTGGTGGAAGAATCTAGTGGACATATGATTTGAGGTTTTTCACATTATTATTCAGGCTTTTATATGCGTTTCTAAATATGTGTACCTCATTTCTTGAGAGATCCTTGTACATTTTGTGTTACACACAAAAGCTACTTCTTTGCTTGCTTAGGGACTGGTGGAATAGGCAATGCACAGCTTCCCCTTGCAAACCAAGGCTTGCAAGTGCTGTTATCTCTTCTAAGTAGAGCTTGCCACTCTACAATGGGAAGAGAACACTACTGCAGGACCTATAGTGAAAGGAAGGGTACAGAAAGCATGGAAAGCAAACAGATGTGATAACATACTTTCCCTCCTCCTCCCTTCTGATTCCCTTCCCTATCATCATGGTAATATTTGTCTTTGCTTTAACAATTCACTACAGCAATAGCTCTTCATAAAGCATCTGTCAAACCAGGGCAGGAGAAAAGTCAGATTAATGCATTTGGAGAAAAATATCTGAAATTGGGCTTCCCTTTCACATTTATACATGGGAAAAGAGCATTGTTGGTAGAAGAGCTAATTCAGCCTCACAATTCTGGAAATGTAGCCAGTCATAGACAATCTGGCCTATCTTTACCCTCCTGGGGAGGTGGGGATGTGATAAGCCTCTCGTTCCACAAGTTAAGTTTACACCAAGATGAGGTCAGAAAAAAATAACAGTTTATATAAAAAATAAGTGATTCCATTCTGAAATTGCCAAGAACAGGATATTGCAGTGCTTGAAGCTTTTCCTAAAGGTTTTGGGAGTTTGATTTATTTTGAATCTCTTCAAGATTTCATTTGGCAAAGTGTTTTGCCAAACAGTCCCAGGTGGGACCACAGATCTTGACAGCATATTAGTTCTTATGAAGTATCTCTGACTTGTCTCGACTTTTTTAAGGCATGGAGGTTGGGAGAATGGTAACTTGCTTCTTTATGACAGTCAGAGACACAGCTAGAATCATACTAGGAGGGCAGCTGGTAGGCACAAGATAGATGTGTGGATATTAGCAGCTGAGAATCCTCCCTTCTCAGGATGCCTGTCTGGTGACCAGTGCTGCCACAGTATATCCGTCACACTTCTTACAGATCTGAGAGAAAGAAGTGTGATGGGAAATACGAGCATCCACTGGAATTTTTTTGTGTCAGGAAAGCCCCCTGTGGCTGTGGAGTGAGTCTCTGATTTAAAGCAGGTCATTAGACTTACTTTCTTTCCTCCCTTAGTGCCTGTCATAAGCATGGGGTAGACCAGACAATGCATGAAATGCCCAATACTGTTAGTGTGGACTTTTCAGCAGCCTCACTTCCTTACCTTAACACTTACAAGCAAGACTCCCCTTGGTGTAGTTAAGTGAATACTTGAATGGTTTGGAAAACATCCCCCCTGCTAAATGTGAGGCCTGAAATTGTAGAAGAATGTTGAAAGTCCTCTCTACTCTCTGCCAAAATACTTTTTCAGTGGTGGCACAGAGGAAGCCTAGTTTATTGTGGTTGAACTGTTGGTGTCTGCAATGGTGGGAGCTCTCGTTGAGGCTTTTCTGTGGCTGAGATATTCAAAACCTCTCTTTGTGGCTTCACAGCTTGTCAGAAAGTTTGAGCTTATGATATTGCATTTTGGAGACCAGGAATTGGCTCTCCAACCCCACTGTTAACGATGGGTGAAATGAACCAACAAGCTTAAGCTTTATTGGGGTAAGGCAGAGAGGTGCACACATACACATCAAGATGCTGTGATTATATAAACTTTATATAAACCTTATTTTCTTGAGAGACCAGGCTATGCAGTTCCAAAAGATGCTTGGTGAAGCCTTTCAAATGAAAACACTGCTAGTGGCAATAGTACCTGTTAGATTTCTTACTGTTCAACCACTGTGTTCAAAGCATTCAACAAAGCAACAAATGTACACGGCAGTAGCATTTTGAAAAATACATACTAGTTTTTGGCACACTAAATATGCACAAACATATTTTTCATCCCTCCCTTTAATGTTTTAATCAAGAAGGCAGTGTTATTGTAATAGAGTCTCTCCTGTTGATGCTTTAAGGAACTAATGACGTTTGTTTTACCAGGCATAGAGAAGAGCCAAATTATAGGATAATCTGTACTGTTTATTTTATTATTTCAAATAAAAATTTGAAAGATGATGAAACTGTGCAATTAAGAAGCAAAACAAAGGAATAAATTGTACTGATGCTGTGGGATACGGCATTAGCAATAGGTGGAGAGTCAGGATACGTGAGCTAAGGAACCTGGCATGACTCCTGCATGAAAAAAGATTTTGAAATACGTAAAAACTTGGTACCTTGTAGGAAATGCTGTGTGGTGACTCTTGACCTTCAGAAGGGCCTCTGCTGGGGGTTGTGGAGGAAGGTCTGTAACTAACTGACCAAAGCAGTGAGATAGAGTCCTAGTGAGGCCTGCTAATCCTCTTGGTTACCTCATTCCTACTATATTTCCACAGACATGACTGAAGTGCAAGTGCAGAGCTGGCCTGGTTGGCAGCAGAGCAGGATGCGTGCCTAGGATGTTCAGCAGCAATCAGAGGATTTAATGGGAGTAAAGGATTAATTAATTCTGATCCATACAGACACATTGGCTTCTTGCAGACAGAATCTTAATGAGGCAATCACATTTTTTC
Organism: Mesitornis unicolor; assembly: GCF_000695765.1. Taxonomy (NCBI): domain Eukaryota; kingdom Metazoa; phylum Chordata; class Aves; order Mesitornithiformes; family Mesitornithidae; genus Mesitornis; species Mesitornis unicolor. Next base: position 123,058 of record NW_010168536.1, read on the forward strand.
CTTTCACAGTGACCATCGCTCCAGCTGTGCTGTAACTCTTTCCTCTCTTTGCAAATCTCTCTCTTTTTTAAAAACTAAAAATTTGCATACTTGATAAGGATAGATTCCTTCTTTTCTTTCCATCTTTCCTGTTTGCATCTACATATTTGCATATCTGCTTCTGATGTCCTATAATCTCTCAACCCTCATTTTCAGACCCCTGTTATGGAATGAGATCATGATTCCTTCCTCAGGTCCTTTATTCCTCTAAATCCAGGGTTTCTAACCCTTCTTTCCCCCCCTCCAACCCTCAGCCCCTGCTGACTCAGTTAAATATACATGTGCTCTTTTCCCCTTTGTTCCTTCTTTTCCTTTCACCTCTCTGTGGCTGCTTTTCTTATGTCAGCTTTGATCTGTTTGCTGGCAACACTAACATTTTCAAATCTGTAGTAATTTGTTATTTTTGTACATTGGTGCAAAATTAAATATATCTTGGAAAGGAAGCATGGGTTGTCCCATTCACTGCAGGAACAAACTCCTTGTTACCTGGGTGGGAAGGCTGTGTATGCAGTTGAGAATCTTTGCTGCGGAAGTGCTGTGGCAGCCCACTGTGTGCTGTCAATCTGGTCTAAATAACCAAGGCACATCCCAGATTTGGCTGTACAGTTAGCACCAGTTTTGCAAAGCCAAGCTACTGCAGCAAAGGGAAAAATGAAAGGCAAATACTTAACACTTCTTTATGTTTCTTTATTGTGGGTGCTGACCAAAATGATAAGGAGTGTGATCCTTAGTGATAGCAGCTGTGACATGAATCTCTGGAATTCACTGGGGCCCTTCTGTTCATCAGCGTGGACACTGAGAGGAGGTTCCTCATATTTTATAATCCCTCACTCTCTTGGAGTATTGTCAGAGCTTTAAGCCACTGGTTATGGTATCCTGTAACTCTTGTGTTGCTGCTGTTATGTTGCTTTTTACTGTACTTACATCTGTGCAGACCTTTCTTTCGTCTGTTTATGTTGCTTTTGTGAAGATGGCATGAACTGTTATTAATTATGACTGGAGTTCTATGCTAGCCACAACCTTGACTGATGGTAAGAAAAACGGCCATCTTAATGACTGAGTTCCCATGAAGCTGTAATTTCCTCAACCACCCCTAGCTGTGTGGGCTGTGTTCTCCTGGCCCACACTTAATTATGGTCCCTTCAATAATCTCTGGAGGATCAGGACATTCTCACCAGTAACGTCAGCTATTTCCAACAGTAACAGTAGTAGATAATTTTTTTGCCAAGTACCTACAGAAACTCTTGGCATGAATTCTTAACAGTGTAGTTGACAGCTGCCTAATGTCCAAGACTCCATATGGCCACTCTGATCTGCAGAACTTGCTGCTAGAGTAGGTCTCTGCCCTTTTCTGCTCTTTTCTTGTCAAATGCTTTCCAGCCCTTTCTTTTAAGGAATAAAGACTTAAACCTAGGAATAAAACCTTCAAGTTCCTCCATATCCCATTTCCCACAGTGACACTGAACCTTATTTGAGGCCTTTTCATACCAAAGATTGACTGGACTTTGTTGTTTTATTCCAGGTCACCAATCTCTTCAGAAGATCAAGGTAAGATCTGTTTTATGGATACTAATAGCATATTAAAAATGAGACTAAAGATTAGCTAGCAAGCTGTTATAACACAGTTGTGGTGTTGAAAAAATACTTGATAAAAATGAAACTTTGATGTTGTTCACCCCTAGACATCAAGTGCTTGTTCATTTAGTTGATTTAGTTGGGGCTGGCAGAAGTTAAGCCTGTGTCAAGTTATTTGTGAAATGAATCTTGCTCAATCAAATGGAACTGTTGCAAGTGTTTGCAATTTATTCACACAATTGCATAGGGCTTCACCTATGGGAGATTACATGTGTGCTTAAAGGATGATACATGTTTTTTGTGAAGATAAGCTGATCTGTTATGACTCTTATAGAACAGCACCTTTGTATTGGGTTGGCCAGAGAGTAATTGTGTGCTTTTAATAGATGGTCATACATGTCTTGAAATCTAACTGACTTCATTTTAAACCACAAATTCATTCTGTAACTTGACAGCTGACAGTTCAAGCTTGTTTTAGAAAAGGAAAGTGCACTATTTCGTTCACAATTATTTATTTGGTGTCCATTTCAAAATAGAAAATCAAAAGGAATATTTTCATCATATATTGCTGTATTACTTCCAAAAAGGAAAAAACGTTCTACAAGCTCATAAAAAGTTATGTGATGTGGATGGTGAAGATACCTTAAAACTACAGCAGTGTCAGAATTGGTTTGCTAAATTTTGGTCTGGACATTTTCACGTTAAAGCTGCACCGTGCTTAGGAAGGCAAATCGAAGTTGATAACAACAAAATAAAGACATTGATCAAATCCAATTGGTGTTTAACAACACGAGAGATTCTTAATAATCTTAACATATTGAAATCAAGCATCGAAAACCATTTAAAACAACTTTGATACGTTAGGAGTCTCAGTATTTGGGTACCACATGAGCTTAAAGAAATTAATCTCACTAAGCATGTTGACATCTGCGATTCTCTTTTGAAACGTGAGGAAAACGATCCATTTTTCAAACGTATGATAACAGGCAATGACAAATGGATCTACAACAACGATGAATGGAAAAGATCGTGGAGCAAGTGTGATGAATCAGCTCAAAGCACTTCAAAAGCAGATATTCACCAAAAGAAGGTTATGCTGTCAATGTGGTGGGATTTCAAAGGTATTGTGTATTTTGCATTGCTTCCAAGGAACCAAACCATTCCTTTGGATGGGTACTGTCATCAACTGGATAAATTAAATGATGCCATCAAACAGAAGAGTCCAGAATTGGTGAATCACAAAGGTGTTGTGTTTCTCCATGATAACACTAGATGACATGCAAGTTTGGTCCCTTGTTAAAAATTGTTGCAGCTTGCATGGGCTGTGTTACCACATCCACCATATTTGCCAGACCTGGCGCCATCAGGCTACCATTTGTTTTGTTCTTTACAAAATGCCTTGAATGGTAAAACCTTCACTGCTGATAAGGATATCAAATAATTCCTGGAACTCCTTTTTGCCAAAAAAATCATGATGCTTGAAAGATGGCAATTGAACTAAATGGACACGATATACTTTAATACAGTTTTTGTTTCCCATGAAAAATTCTACTTTCATTTATCCAGGAAAAAATGCAATTACTTTTTGGCCAACCCAATAGTAGAAGTGAGTGTATTATGCTTTAAAGACTTGAACCCACATTATCTTATGTTGCCACTAAAGTCAGTTTGGTAGCATGGTACGGAATTTAGTGCAGCTAGGAGCTTCTACATTTAAAAATCTGATGGCCTGAGTAGCAAGAGTTGCAGATTATGGTAATATGCTTGCTCTGAAGGAGACTGAAGGATCTGATCTAAACTGAAATGGGAGTTTGCATTGACTAGCTGGTTAATAACCTGACCAACTTAGGTGTTTAGAGCTAGGTGGTATAAATATCTCTCTCTAGAGTACATTAAAGTATGGTTGTATTGGTACTGAAGTCCAGAGGCATACTGCAAATGAGGTGGTAATTGCGCCGGCAGAGTTGCACAAGGAGTGGAAAAAAAAGAAGAGGAGACTGTCACTGAGAGGAGAAAGTTCATCATGTAGGTCTGAATTGGGAATATTATTTTGGACCACAAAAGAAATAAATACCTGTTTTCTTCTGGCATTCAGTTTGTATGTGGTTACACAGTCAGCAAAATTTCTGGACAATACAGTAAGTATTATTCAAGAAAAGTACAGATAGGGAATAGTAAGGACTGTTGCAAATGGAGGTGTAGCGAGGTCTGAGCCTGAAAGTGTGTCACTGAAGTATGTTTGCTTGAAGTGTGGAGTGACTAGTTAGGTATCAACCTACATTGTCCTTGACTCCAGCCAAGATCTTTTTAGTCCAGTATGTTTCTGTCAAAAATTCTCTTCTGTCTTCCTGATGTGTCATTTCTTAGTAAAGAAAGTTATAAAGACAGCCATAAAAACAGACAAACATGTCTGATCAAAGATATATCTAGCCCATCTAGTCCATTTCTAGTGTCTGATAGCAGTGGATCTCCTGGCAGATGAGAGCATGAGAATGGTAGAAGTATACAGTTTTTATTTCCTGGTGTACCCTATCAACTTTCCCTAATTTACAGCTCATTGTCTTTGTGAACTAGAGGTGGTTTTCTTGTTTAATGTTTCATATGCTTTTTACCATGACCACAGCTTCTTAATATAAAGTACTGGAGACTTGTGAGAAGTTAACAGTGTATCCCATTTCTCCAACCCTCAGAAGAAATTTGAAAATATTATGGTCTAATATACTATTTCAAGATCTAGACTTAAGCTGCTTGTCGGTGCATAAGCTTGTTGTGATATACTGTTCTTGCTTTTTCATTTCCCTTGCATTTATTCTATTACTCCATTTTTATCTATTTCATCTATTAATGGAGCAACAGAAAGTATAAATGTATTTCCTTGTGTACCTTTAAACTTCAGTATTTCCTACTGTTGTAATGCTTTCCTTCTTTCCACTATTTTTATACTGCTCTAGTTTTTCACAAAATCTTCATGTTTGCCATCTACCATCTGCTGCTAGGGTCTGGCTTTTCAGGTTTTATAAACATCTCTGAATAGCCTCTTCCTTCTCTCTCCTTCCTTTCTCCTGTAAGAAACCTCCTCTGAAATGCAGAGTGAAAGGCCTGTGTTCCCTTGACCAATTAGTGATGTGATAGTGCTAATTATTAGAAGTTTTGTGTCTCATGACTGTGGAGTATCTAACTATTGCTAGATTTGTCATCCATGTAATATGTAGGAGTTTCTCTCAAACACAAAAGATTTCCCATGCCCCAGTGACTTTTCAGAAAAAGAGGTCCAATACTTGGATTTCCTCTCTCCTGCTATGCAACATACAGACCATGGCCAATGAGCACAGTACTAGAAGGACAATGTGATAATGCTGCAGCACAAGCCCTCATGAACCTTTGTGTTTCTTAGCTCACTCTATGCATGTGTGGAAGCATCTCAAATTAGTCTTGGATCTGAAATCTCTTATCTAAACAAAAAAGGACGGGCACAGGAGAGAGATGAAAACTTATATCTGAATTGCCTGTCTTTTATAGTGTTTATGCAGACCTCTCCTGGTATATTTTTCTTGAAGTGGGTATCCAGGAGTCAGTTTTTACACTTATTTTCATTAATCATCAGTACTCAACTGTGTGCCTATTTAAGATGTTAAGCATTCATATGTACTTTTATAAATCAATAATGCTTTGGGGTGCACAGTGGGGCAAGTTCCAACTGTAGAATAATGTACCTTCACTGGCATCACTTTTGACCTATGTTTCAGCTGCTCTTCCCTACTGTGGGGCACCTTTCTAGTGCTGATTTTCTGATGTTGTGATGTGTTGGTCCCTACTGAGTAAAGACACATTCTCTGTTGTGTTGGATCTTTTGTTTTAACTTCCCGTTTTTGCTCAATCAGCGTAATTTCTAGCTAGCTTTGCTGTGATTAAACTCTATTGTTGTTTGTTATCTTTTTTCCTCCAATAGATTCCAAAATCATTGGGGAATAGGGCATAACTGAGAAATAAAGACAAGAGGCAAATATACTCAAAAGAGAAATTTTGGAGATGGTTATTATAATGTCATAATATGATACAAAGGGTGAAGTTGAAGGATAATATTTCTCCTTGGAAAGATGAATGACGACGCTCTTTCAGTTTCTGGCAGATGGTGGTTCTGTGATGATACTTAAGAGTCATCCAGTCTGGATATCCTATCCTTGGAAGGGATTTGTGCAGACCCAGGAGTGCATTAGAAGTGAAGTGGGTTTAAATGGTGACCTTCAAATTAGCCTCTATTAGAAGAGTTTTCCACAGGGATTTCTTGGCCCAAATTCAAACTGGAAGCTTGGGGTGGGAGGTGTAATTCTGTCTCTAGGTGTCCCTCAGAATGGAGAGAGCTGCTGTATGAATTATAAGGGGGTGATGAAGTGTGTGCTTGGAAGGCAGTGGCAGCTCCATCCCATACAGAAAAACACTTTGCTATGCAGTATCTGCTCCTGCCTTGGAGGTGGAATGTTTTATGATATTTGCTCCAGTGCTGTGTGCTCCATTAAAGAGAGGAGGACTCAACCCATGCAAGGAGGAAGATTGCTGAGAAGCCCTAGTAAGTGGCACAAGAACTGAGAATTCTTCCTGGGACACCACATATATTGGATTTCCTGTTGGCTCTGGTGGCCTATGGGAACATGGACTTCACTCCTTTCTGCTTTCTGAAGCCACTGTCCACTAGTCTTGCTAGTCAGAGTCTGCAAAGGGATACTCTTCTCAGGAGTTTTTTAAGCATCCTGCCATCCTGAGTAAAAGGATGGGCAGGATGCTACAGATGAACCCAAACATCTCAGTGCTGGTAGAATCTTAAAAAAAAAAAAAAAAGAAAAAAAAAATGAAAAAAAAGGGCACCTCTGTTTTATACACCAGATTCCTTCAAAGGAGAGAGGGATGGTTTAGCACAGCTCCAGCCGAGAAGCTGTATTCTTCAGGGTGATGTTACAGCCGTTTACCTAGCAACAAATTGAGATGTCTTGGAATGCTTTCTCTGAACAAATCAAAGAGAGTACAGTGGGGGGGCTCCTGACTGCAGGTATTTATTTTGATTAATTAGCCACTTGGGGAAGAAAGCCCTCCTGGATAGTGTTTTGAAAGTATGTCTGTGGCCAACTGAGCCAACAGCTGCTTGGGGATGTGCTCTGAGGTTGTTCATTTACTTCTCTCTCAGCAGAGGCTGGTATTGATGCAGGCCTATGGTACCAGTAGCAAGAGAAAGCATTCTGTCAAAGCATTTCTGCAGGGCTGAGGGAGGTCCTCTCTGCCCAAAACCTTTTAAAGGTGCCTACACCCCACCTATCATAATATCTAAGCAGGCTGAGGGGTCAGTAGGCAGCTGGGAGGGAGAGATCTGGCAGATGTGGGCATTTAAATGACTAATAGAGGAAAATTGGGAAACATTAGTTTCCAGATGGTCACTGCCATTATCCCTTTCCCCTCAGGAAGAAGTAAGAGTAAGGAATATGTTGTCTGAGTCAGGGCACCTATTTACAAGCAGAAGCCCTTGGTAACCTTGCAACCTTCTTCGCTCTTGTTTTGTTTTGTTTGTTGGGGGTTTTTTTGGTGTGGGTTTTTTGTTTTGGTTTTTTTTTGTGGGGTTTTTTGGGTTTTTTTTGTGTGTGTTGTTGTTGTTGTTGTTGTTTGGTTTTTTGTTTTTGTTTTCTGATGGAGTCAAATCATGGTCAGATAAGAGTGGCAACTTGTTAAAGTAAAACAAGAAAACAATTTGCTCCACCCACCAAAGACTCTGACCGTCAAATAAATGCTTGAACTGACTTTCAGATTATTTAGTCCTACTGTGAAACCTTAGCTTGTTGAGGAAGAGTTACTTAGATATTGCCAGGCAAAGGCACTGCAGTCAGCCTTGCAGTGGCCAAAACCTGAAGGGATTGTGTTAGGAGTGCTTGTGATAGTAATGGCCTACCAAGTCAGGGAAAAGGGAGAAATAGTGTGGCCCGCAATGTCCTTTTTTTGCTATTGTTTTTATTTTTAAATAAAAAATAAGTCATTGCTTAGTTATTTTACCTAGGATTCTCTCCCTGCCAAAGTAATGCCATTCTATTGATAAAGTGGCTGCATTAGTCAGCCAAAGTCTTCCCTGCCTTGTGTTCTTGCTTGACCAGAGACATTTTCCTCCACCACATTGCTCCTGAAAATGACATTAATTGTTCCTGTCTTTGCTTAAAAATAAAAATGGTAGAAGAGAAAAGGAAAGGGAAAAAAAAGTGACGAAGTCTTGACAGATGGTACTTATTTTATCTGCAACTGTTCTTTGGGTTTTTGGACCATTTACAAAGGAAGTCCTTTTTCTTTACTGAGTTTGGCATTAGAGCCTGAATACTTCCACTCCTAACTATCAACTTCACTCTCAGCTCAGCACCAGTGCCACATAAACAATTCATGGTGGACTCTAATTGGCATTAAAGTACCTTTAAACTAGTCTGACTGTGCAAATGGGGCCTTAAAGGCATCTTGAGTGTAATTTACATCTGCTTGAAAGCCTCTTTATCCTTCCAGAGTTGTATGAAGGGACTTCTGTGTAAGTGAGAATTTAGCCTTTCTTTCCCTCCAGGGAGCCTGTGTGGTTATTTTTACTTTCTTTTTTCCTCTCTAAACAGTGGTTTGATGCTGTGTGTTGTTTGAATCTAAAATTCCTAAAAGGAAAAGCTTTATAATGCATATTTATAACCACCTGAGTAACAGAAGATTTTTTGCATGTTAATTTTTTTGTCTTATTCCCAAGTTAGGCAAACAGACGCAGTCAGAACTGTGTCAGTTCTCTCCTTTGAATCTGCACAGGATGCAGTACTTCTGTAGCTAAATGACAACCCACAAATATTTCAAAGGGTTTTCTAACTCTTTGTTCAATCCTAGAAATAGATGTTACTGAGGTATGACTTACTCAGAGGGCCAGCATGCTTTAAAAGTGTCTCTCAAACCACAGAAGAATGTGTGCTTGTGCGCACTTTTTCCTGTACAGATGGATTAACTCGAGATGCTCTGTGAAGGCCTTCATAATATTCCCCTTGCTGAACAGTCATCAGATGGCTCTGTCTGGCTGCTGTTCAGCTGATGTGCTTTTGAGTTTTTGGTTGCAGCAGGTTGCTGTGCTGTCAGTTTTCTTGGTCTCTTGGGAGCATTTTGAGCTCTTGGGCTCTTTATTTGGTTTTTCTTCATGGAAGCAGTGTCTCACAATGCTGCTATCATGAGCTGCCTAGACTGATGCCATTGCTTTCAGATGCTCTAAGAACCCTAAGCCTTTTTCAAAGCTGAAATCCTGTGGGAAAATCTTTTTTACCACCTGTTTCTTTAAGATAGAAGGTAGTGGCAGCAAAACAGATACATTTTGGAAAAATTTTAAGAATCAATGAGCCTTTGCTTTAGTCAGCACAAGAGATCCTATGTTCTAGGCAGGAAGCCTCTCGACTGCATGCATTTTTGCTGTTGTATGTTCATCATAGCTCTTATGCAGTCTTTAGGCTAAGGCAGAACTCCTCTAGCAAGTCCAGGAACCTTTCCCCACTCCCATGCCAGACAGCTGCATCAGACATAGACCGCCAGCATCTTCTTCCTCATGACTATTGTTGCATTAGGAAGAGATGTTGCTGACACTAAGGGCTAGACTTTCTAAAATGGCTAGGGAGAGACTAGTTTTCTTTTAAAGCTATAATTGGTATTTATAAGTTGATGTCCCTTCAGGCTTACAGGCAATCAAGTTCTCCATGAAAATGTCCCTTGTTTAGTTATAATGCAGTCTCTTTCTTGAGCATTGAAGTGTGAAACTGGTTCTTCTGGTCTCTTAGCCATCTTTTTGCTGAAGATACTCAATTTTGATTGTTCAGCACCAAAGTTTAAAAGTTGTGCAAAATTATGCTTCTATTTAGTGCAAGATATTATTTTTCTTTTACTTTAGTTCAATGTGAAGGTAAAAACCAGCATAAAAAGGAAACAAGATGGAGATTAACCTCAGACACAGATATACCCAAGAGTCTTACTGTCAAATTGCACTACGAAGCTTTATGGTCAGGCAGATTCACCATCAGTACATGGGCTGTATTTACAGAATATCCTCATGAAAAATGGGCATTTTTTGGCTGAACATAGCTCTTCCTGTGCACAGCTGTAAGGAAAAATTCAGTTCTGATGGTTATGATAGGACCAGATGTTTGTGTCCGTATCTTGGCATAAGTTTTGCGCTGTTATAATAACAAGCTCCAAAGAGGATTTGTGTCCCTTATAGGGGCTTGGTGCAGCTTTTTTTTGCCCAACCAGTTAGCCTGTATTCAGGGCCTTTTGCCCCGTTCTATCAGGAAGAAAATTCAATTCTAAGTCAGACAGCCGTTCAATGTAAAGTCATTTTCAGAGAACGCACAAGCAGCGAGTTTCTTGTGCAGAAGTTCAAGCAAGTCTGCATAGTGGACATTTTGCTTTTGCAGCTTTTATTTTTGCTAGCTTTTTGCCTCATTTATACCTGCACAAAGCTTTAACCATTTATTCCTGGGTTTTTCACCAGCACCTTAGAGACTCCTCAACCCACGAGGCTTAACTTCCATTTACTTATTTTCATGGTCTTCAGTAGTTGCCTCGAGTACTTGGAGGTGCATAAATACATGAAGAAACATTTAATTGCTCCTTCCACTCTGCTTAGCTTCAAAGAGAAATACTTAAGCATCATCAGCTTTGGTGAGACTTGAGATTGTCTGTAGATCAAAGACTTGAAAGCTCACAGTCATTCCAACAAAGCGTTATTAATTTTGTAATTTAATTTCTCAATTATGTAGACAGTTTGGTGTACGTATTTTAAAGGTGGGGTTTTTTCTGTAACTTTAAAAGCAGATTAAATTTTGGGAAGAATTAAAGAGTTTTTAAATCTCACATGCAGAGATTTGCAACTTTTCTTCATCACAAATCCCTAAAACTTTTCTATGGAACTGGCAGAACCTTCAGAAGTGTCAAGTGTATCTGCTGCTCTTTATCTTAGATGCTTGTTTTTCATAGTCACCTCGGAAGGGAAGCAGTCCACAGACCAATTCCCCATGGTAACCTCCTCCCCTTTCATCTGCAGATGAAGAATGAAGATCATGGCTAGAGTAGGAAAAAGTCAGTTCTGTGTATTTCTGGGTAAGTTATGGTACTGTCAGTTTTTCATATTAGATTTGATCTTTACTAGATCGTACAAAGCTATTACAAGCAAATTGTTGTTTACAAAGAAAAGAATGTATTTCTGAATGATAATCTATATGAGCTTCACACTTGAGAGTGTAGCTTTTTGAGCAATTGAAATGGAAGTTATTATTGATTTCTACAAAACTAGTGGGAAATTAAGAATGAGGGCTTGTTTTATTATCACTTCTGTAATGCTGATCTTTAACAGCTCAGAAGGCTCCAGCTGTGTAAAATCACTCTTCTAGTAAGGGTCAGCTTTTAACTTCTCAATGTGTAAAACAGTAATTACTTTAAATTTCTGAGTCTATGAATTTCACAAAGTCCACAACAGCAATAAAGACCTGGAAGTGTTCTGGAAACAAATGATAGACCAAGTAAAGTTTAATAACTCTCAAGAAATTGGATGATGTCGTCATCTGCTGCAGTTTCTGCTTCATTATCAGCTCAGCAAGGTTTGAGCGAGGCAGTGTTTCATGAGGTGTTCCTTAAGAGTTCCTCTGAGCAAATCTAGCAGGAGATGGTGGTGGACACTGAGGCTCAAATTCTTGGGGCCTCACAGCAAAGCTCTAATGTCTAATATTTTTTTTATCAGCTGCCTTTAACCAGTAAGAAACATCCAGCACTGAAATGTGAATGGCATTTGAATTCCAAGTGCTGAATCAGTGCGTTAGCTGCGTCTTAGAAAGGGCTGGACAGTTGCAGGCACTGTCTGATAAATGAGGTTTTTACAAGGTCCTAATCACTTCAGATCATCAACTGTCTTACTGTGTCTTTTGAAAGAGCTAAAGATTTTATGAGACCTAATTCTGCTGGAGTTATAGTAATTCAATTCTGCCATAATTCCCCATGTACTTAAACATTCCCATACCCTGATCAGATGCATTGTTAGCGTGGTATTTTTTAACCCATGGTAAGAAGAAGTATTATTGCAAGTAATATTTTGGTCTCAGAACAAAGATAGATGTCTTCCATACATTATTTAATTAATTTCATTCTTTCATTCATAGATCTCAAATTGGATGCGTTTGAATCATGGATGTGACAATTCCTTTGTGTGGTACTTATAATTCAAAACATAGTTTTAGATAATTCTGTTCCTTCCTGTGACAGTTCTTAGACCTTCACTAAAGAATTGCCTGGAGATGGCAAAAGCTTCAAAATAGCCACACATTTTTACCAGCATTCATTGTGGCTTAGTTTGTGTAGCAGTAGTGGATGCAAATATGGCATGGAAAGGGTCAGACCTGGTGGTAAAGCCTGGGAAATATTTATGGTTTATGAATAAATTTTGCTCATCTAAAAAGACACATTACTCCTGTACCACTGACAGTGGCAGACTGCGAAACTGTGCAGTTCTTTGAGATTTCTGCCGGTGAAAGCCGACTCTTCTCGCTGACTCACTAATGATTATTTAACTAACTTACTAAATATCTTCGATGTCAACCTACCTTAAACAAAGCACCTTGTGATCCTGAGATGTTACCTACAAGCGTTTATAAGATTTTTTTTTCCTCCGTTTTCTTTCTGGAAGTGTTTTAGCAGCAAAAGTCTGGCATTCTAGTAGCCCAGTGCTGATCCCTGCCTATGTCCTTGGTGTTAAACTGATCAGCAGGTTTGGGATCAGGAGGAAATTTTCCTGCAGGTCAGACGGTAAGGGGTAGTTGGTTGAGGTTTTCCTTACTCGTGATACTTCTGAGAATTTTTATTGCTTTTGAAATAAGCGAGATGGTGGCAATGATTTCTGTCCTTCTCCTGCTGTTTTATTTTGATGCGTTGCAGTTGTGGGTCTGTATTTGTTAGCCCTTACATTTATGAGGTGTTCTTATGCTGCATCTGTATGTTATACAAAGATCTTCCAAAATTTCTGAGACCATGAGTGCCAGGAGTATCATACCTTGGAAACCCTTAAAAGGAGGACCCCCTCTCCCCATTTTGTCCTTGTTTGGTTGTCCTTCTCACAGGTGATCAGACACGTCTCCTGCCATCATGCCATTCTGGAGGATCCCTTCTCTGTCTTAGTTTGGCTCTTAATTTAGGTACAATTTTAGTTGGACACCCTTTTCCCTTCTGTAGGCTGTGGAAGGAGATGCGCAACAGGAACTATTGCAGGGATGCCAAGTTGCTTTCCACAGAGGGTTATTTTCTCTTCTGACCATCCAGGCAGCCCTGTGAGACCTCCTAGGCATCTTGCAGCCTCTGGAGTTACTGGGTACAAATACCTCACTCCTTCGTTATCTCTTTCCTAGTGTTTAATGACTGATTTTTACAATGCTGTTTTAATGCCTCTGACTTCACATGCAGAACCAGAGAGCAATTGTGATTTAGTAGGTTAATTTTATGGCTTGGAAACAAAGATGTTTATTGTAACTCAGTGACATTAACATATATTTTTAGAGTATGAAATAAAGATAGCTGTTTCCAATAGAAAAAGTGGGCATTAACATAGAAATAACATGAGTGACACATGCCACAGCAAAGGTTTTGTTTTCAGCATGTGTATGTACTAGTAGGTGTTTTTCCTGTGTCTCAAGCCACACTAGCTTGCAGCATTACCAGAATTCAATTGGCAGCCTTTTTAACATGGCATTTTTTTTCTTAGTGCATTATCCACTTGCAGCTGTTCAATATTTAAGTCAATGGGGGGGTAAAATGTTTGGTTTGGGGTGTGGTTTTTCTTGTTGCTTTTTTGTATGTGTGCATAGTTTCTTTTTTTTAAATGAGATTTCTTTTGTAAGTTGGCCCACAAGGGTGGTTAGAACGTTGTTTCAAAAGTCACACAGTGGAAATGAACAATTGCTGGTCTCTAGCACCTGCTACACACACAGTCTGCATTTCTGGCTGTCCATATCCTAGCAGGTAATTGTTTCAGTCAAGACCCATCACCCTGAGTAGTGACTGACTGACACATCTGCTGGCAGTTTCAGCAGAGAGGTCAGTGATGGAGCAGGGATGGAGCTGGGGCTGTCCACAGGGGTGTAGCAGTAGAGAGGGTTGAGCTTCACTAAGAAGGCAGCCTGGGGAGTCTGCCACAGTGGCAAACTGAGCGCTTCCTCATTATATGGACAGAGCACTTCAGTCTCCAGTCTTGTCAAGCTGTCACCCTTCATCAGCAATAAATCTGCTTGCTAAATAAATGAAAAAGGTAATAAAACATTTTTGTTAGTCATGACAAATGCTTGTCTTAGGAGAAGTCGAGAAAATAATGACTTGATTTAAATATTTATTAAATCAAGTGAATTTTGAGGCATTTTTAAGACCTGAAGGTATTTTATGGTATGATAAAGCAATTGCATAATTCATGTTATATATTACACCAGTGGTGCTGTGTTTCTCAGAAGAAATAAAACCATTCTCACTTTAATGTTTTTTAATTTTAAGCTAGCCTGGCATTGCATGTTAACAACATTTTTGTCCGATTTCTCAGTCTGCTCTCTCTTGTCAGTGCCATCTGCTTGCTTGTTTTACCACCTCTTTAACAACCAGGTGATTTTTGCCATCTTCACCCTCCTCCTCAATATGCCCAACAGTCCCTTTTGGGTTTATGAGATTAGCGTGCTAAGCAATATTCATATATTTATGTAAATGTATTCCCTATTCTGAAGAACCTTTCTCTATCTCTAGTTCAATAGCTTCTAAGTTTTCCAGCATCCTGGCTTACAGCACTGAATTATTTTACTGTAGTCTAATCTGCTTGTTATGCCAGCTGGTTTTGTTGGTCTGTAATGTATTCATTTATGCAATAGGTTCTACTCTAGCAAAGCACTTAATTTTAAGTGTGCAGGTAGACTTGGTGAAAAGAATGTGATTAGCTCAAAGCTAAGCACCTGCCTAAATGCTTTGCTGGATTGGAGGCTTAGGAAAGGGAGGCAAATATTGGTCTAATTATGCTGAATGCGTTTTTGAGCTGCTTTATCCTAATAGCCTTATCACCAGATCAACCTCTGTTTATGGATACTCAACATAGGTGAATTCTCATGGCTTGTCAGGCTTTTCTTTTCACTTTATAGTTTCCTAGATATCTCTCCAGGCTTTTCTGAACTATAATCTTAAGCATGGTTTGCTTAAGAATATGTATCTCTGCCTCTTCAGAAGTAACTTCAGGGAAGCCATGCTTAAAATACTGGATGTAGAAGGCAATGAAAAGCTGGTGGCACCAGTTCATTTGATTTTCTTGTGTGGGAGGAGAGTAAAATTACACAAGTCCAGACTGCAGTAGGCCGCAGAATAAATGTGGCAGTGAGACCAGATCAGCGAAAAAGGAGGAAAAAGATAAAATTAATGAAACATTCATTTTTAATACTTCTTCTATTAATTTGGGCTGAGCCAGTATTAAGGCTATGGGGAAAAAAAAAACAAGAAGGACATAAACCACTGAAAATGAAATCTGGAGGAAAGATGTACATGTATTTTTCCAGTTCTAGCTCTTTTCCGCTAGTGTTTGTCTTTTTCCGTTCCTCAGATCTGTATGCCCCTGCTCCCACAGATGCCAGGGGGATTTGCAGGACTTAGTTTAACTAATTCACGGTCACTGTAGAACTGCCCTAAATCCAATACTACAAGCATCGCCGCTACTGCTTTCCCAAGGCAGAACTAATCTAGAACAGGTTGTTGCTTTTCCCGCAGCTGCATGGCCAGGACATGAGGCATTGCTGAGACCAGAAAGCCACACACAACACCAGGTGTTTTCAAAAAAAGGGACCTTTGTTGAGTTGTCTTTGCACGCCCTTCCTCTTCTGCAGTGTTAGCTTGGACATGTTGTCATTTCTGAAGCTGTAACAAGCTCCTGGAGGAATTCATACTGTGCAGTTTCCCGTGTGTTATTTTTCAGAGGGAAGGCTATGAAAACTATGGTTTTCTTTCCCCCTTGTACCTCCCTATGTGAGCTTTTGGCATCTTTATCAAGGATGGCACTTGAGCAAATGCTTAACTTGATTGCACTGCCTAAGCTTGAAGATGATGGAAATGGGCTTAGGCACCCTTGAAAAAGTATGAACTGAGGCAGATGTTTAAGGCTTTCTAAGATGCAAACCAAGTAAGTACTTTCTCAGAAAGATTATTCATAATTGCTTTTTACTATATATATCATGATAGGGAGAAGGAGGAAAAAGGAGAAAATAGCCACATAGCAGTAGATTTGTAACAACTTCTCATATTTGTGGTTACTGGCCACCACAGTGTTTTTAGCTGAATGCAATCTATACACAGGGCAATACAGAGTCCCAGGCTTTTGTCTTCCTCCTTCTTAATGGGTGCAGGGCAGACAGTAGTGGATAATGAGCAGCTCCCAGCTCTGTGCACAGCTCCATCCTGCCTTGCTGTGAGCCTTTGCTCACTTTGCCTCTCTTTGTCTGTCTTGCTTTCTGTGTCTGTTTAAATTACAAAGGCTAAAAAGGTGGAGACTGGCTCCTGCTCTGTGTTTGATCCAGCCTGCCAGACCTGGGGAACTTATGGCCCACTGGTGTGTCAAAATGTTTTTTATAATTGTTAAGAATTTTCTATTTTGCCACCTAATCATCTGCAACTTGAGACTCTCAATGTATTTGAGACTGACTGACCACTCCACCATCAGTATGAATGAAGTCTGAGAGGTCTGAGGATGCTTTCAAGTTCTCTGTGTTTGACACAAACCTCTTCAGTGATGGCTCTGATGCCAGAGACTTGAGTCCACCCTGTGGACACTGTTGAAAGGTCCCTGAAGCGCCTTAAGGCAAAAATTCAGATAGAAGCATGCAGTTTCAGGGCAGCATTGGAAATGCTGGCTTGATATCCCTAGAGCTTTTTTTCAACATGGGCAGTCTTCCGTCTGCCTGCCACTGCAGGGTTCACATTGGTTTTGATAGTATATGAGATTGTAAGTGGATTGAGGGATTGGTCTTAACTTGCACATACTGCGAGCTATGTTCTCAGCTGTGAGACTATTTGCATAATGCTTTCTACCTAACATTAGTTTTCTGTTTGTCTTTTGCAGCACTTTTACAGGCAGTCATAGCTGGTGATCTGCTGAAAGTAAGTACAGAGCACTGAGTGTCCACTTTTTCACGGCTTTTTGCAGGTCTGATATACTGTAAATTTTATTACACCTCTGCTCAAAACATAAATAGACTGCTGTAGGGACTGCTAGCAAGTGCCATTTTACAGCCTTTCCAGGAAATCCTGAAAATTAGGGGAACACATCAGTCAGGTGAGATGTGAAATTCGAGTGAATAGGATCTGGTGTTAGATAGCACCTTTAAGCCCAGGATTCATAGCATGCTGCACAAAGCAATGTGTCAGATACTAACAGGGAAATTAATATACGGGCAAATGCAACACTGAACAGCAGGGTAGTTCTGACACAGCCTTACACAGTAAATGATATTTTATAGCAATGAGGTTGATGGCCAATTCCCTAGAGATGCTGAAGACTTCTTAACTTCTACCTAGGCAACCACCAGACCAGGTAGAACAAACTTCAGCTTGTTGTTTTATTATCTGATGGATGTCTCAAAATACGTAGTGTCTTAGTATTATTAGTTATTGAGAGGAAAAAGCACCCATGCAAAAACATTTTCTGCCTTATGTCTGAAGTCCATGTCTGACAGTTATTCAAGCTATGTTTTTCAGTAGCCAAGTCAGGATTTGAAAACATGCCCTCGAATTCGGATGAGGACTGTGATTAATGATTGCAATTTTATCTGCGAGAAGCCAGCTTGGAGCCATTTGTAAAAATGACAGTGCTCTTAGGCCAACTCCTTGCCTGCAAGTGCCCCTTCAATACCACTGCCCCGTGCTTGTGGCTGCAACATCTAGGGAGCAGTCCTTCAACCAGCACTCATAAAAATATTGTCCCCTATCTGGTTCTGGTAAACATTTTGCCTGAGTTTGCTTTGGTAGGGAAACTTCTTCCCCTTCTTCAGATACACTGCATCTTTCAGATGCCCCACTGTCACAATCCTCTCCCTCTTTTCTTCAGTGATGTGCACTGCAAACCCCCTCTCCCTCTGATTTTGCAGCATTTCTGAGATCTGGCCGGTTGCTGTTTCCTGCCTGTTCTTACCCTACATTGTGCTTCCCCCTCTGTCAGCCCCAGGTAGGGAGCAGAGAGTGAGAAGGGAGATCTGGGGTAGCTGAACCCCACCTCTTGGTGGATTTTTGAGTCTGAGTTTTCTGGTTTAGTCAGAAAGTGTTTGTCTGCTGTGATGAGGAAAAAACGGAATTTTCAGTAGAGAAGCCAGAACTTTCTATCAAATACATCTGTTTTAAAATGCCCCAACAGCTTCACCAGAAGTGGCTTGCAAGCATTGCCAGGAAGCAATAATTCAACACCAGTAGAGTAGCAATGTGTCGTTGTTTAGGAAATACAAACTGGCCTTCTTATCTATATAATTGTCAATACTTCTAGTTTCAGATATTTTTTCACTGGGGCCTAAAAGCTAGCTTTAAAGTAATAGTTTTATTTCATTTTATTGTATTTTTGTACTGACCTCCTACAAAAGTTAGTAAATAATTTTCCTGCATATTTGTTTTTCTGCTCCTTCCATATTATCCTTCTGTGTGTTTTGTTTGGGTTTTTTTTCCAGTTCATAGAATGCTGTAAAAAAGGAGCCAATTTGTTAATCCAAGGACCTGATCACTGCTCCTTGTTGCATCACGCAGCCAAGACTGGGCATGGCGAGATTGTGAAATACATCCTGGAGCATGGTGAGTCACAGTGGGCAAAGCCACAAAGCGCTGTACTTCAGCCAAGTGTCAGACAGGTAAAATCACACGGTGCAGCTGGTAGTGCCCTCACTCAGCTGTGGTCACCCTCAGCAAAATGTCCCCCTGCAGCATGTGTGAGCAGGAGGCTGGGAACATGGTAGCCATGGCAATGATGGCTCCAGATAAAGAGAAACTATAGAAAAAAAAAAAGGTGGCTTTTGAGGAGGATGGGTGGTTTCACAGTTGCATCAGTTGGAGGGCTGTGAAGAAGCAGTGTGATGCTCTAGTTAGAACCTCTGGCATTGGAGTCCTCTGAAATAATTTGTTTTTCGATTAGCACATATGTTGTAGAAAGCATCTAATCTCTATTAAAACATTTACAGCGATGGAGAGCCCATCCAACCATTGGTATTATTTCAGTATTTAATACCACACTGGTTAGGAAACTGTGCCTTTATTTCCAGACTGGATTAGCCTAACTTCCTTTTGAACCTTTCAATATTAAATCTTTTAGATTCAAGACCACATGATAATGAAAATTTATGATCTCCATTTTGTATTTATATTCATAGGCTATGATCATGCCATTTCCCTTTTTTCCTTTTGACTCTTTTTATCCTTGTCAGGAACAGGATTGCAGGCATGCTTACACAGGCTATGCAGCAATCTGTGTGTGTACATACATTTGAGGCAATCACATTTAGGAGTTTCTGCCAGTTGAACTACCATAATCTTGTTCACTGGAGATGGTACAGTAGTAGTGTCACTGCTCTGCATGCAGAACTAAAGTCTTAGTGATCAGCCTCCTGCACTGTAGAAAATGTTTTCTAGTTCTTTAAACATTCTTGTAGCTCTTCTCTGATCCCTCTTCAAAATATCAATGGCTATTTTGACTTCTGGATGTCAAAAGCAGCTATATTATTTCAGCAGCAGTGTTAACCCTAAACACAGAGAATGCCTCTGGCAATTGGAATAAGTGTTAGCTAATAGAATCATAGAATCATTTAGGTTGGAAAAGACCTTCAAAATCATCGAGTCCAACCATTAACCTAGCACTGCCAAGTCCACCAGTAAACCATGTCTGTAAGTGCCACCTGTACTTATCTTCTAAATATCTTCAGGGGTGGTGATTCCACCACTTCCCTAGGAAGCCCATTCCAATGGCTGATAACTGTTTCAGCGACAAAAATTTTCCTAATATCCAATCTAAACCTCTCTTGGTGCAACCTGAGGCCATTTCCTCTTGTCCTGTCTCTTGTTACTTGGGAGAAGAGACCAACACCCACCTCACTACACCCTCCTTTCAGGTAGCTGTAGAGAGCAATAAGGTCTTCCCTCAGCCTCCTCTTCTCCAGACTAAACAACCCTAACTTCTTCAGCCACTTCTCATAAGACTTGTGCTCTAAACCCTTCACCAGCTTTGTTGCCCTTCTCTGGACATGCTCCAGCACCTCAATGTCCTTCTTGTAGTGAGGGGCCCAAAACTGAACACAGTATTCAAGGTGTGGCCTCACCAGTGCCAAGTACAGGGGAAGGATCACTTCCTTGGTCCTACTCAAAAGTTACTGCAGAAATTGTACAGAGAGAAGAAAAAAGCACAACTTATAGGAAGGGAAGAGGTGATGATCCATATGTTAACATTTGTGTTAATTGATTTAGGTGTTTATATATAGGTGTCATGTAATCTATGGGTCAAGTTCCTGTATTGTCAGGAAATCCGTGACTCAATTAATTCAATTCTGTGTGGCAGAGGTACCAGAGGAGAACTGTCCTCTTCCAGTAGCAGATGGAAGTGAGGAGGGCATCTTTAATAGCAGCAGATTTTTAGCATGACTAGCTCAAGGGAGACCCTAGTCAAAGTAATGACTGTAGCCAAGCAGGCAATTCAGCCGACAGTTACCTGTGAGCTTCATTCATTTAGCTAAATGTAACCATCTAATATCACTTGCCCTTGGATATCCAGGACTTCTGCATGGGTCTACAAGATAACATACAAGGCCTGTAGGAGACCCATACTGGACTGGCAGCTGGAGCCCAAGCAAGCAACCCTGTGACTCCAAATGCATCCCAAGGCCTGCCATAGACATATCGAATGACACAAAATATCTGTGTGTGGGCAACTGAACTATGCCCCAGATACCTGACTTGAGAGAGTCTGAACTGCTACTTTCTCTTTTATGTAAAGGTAACTACACAAGGGTAGTTGGCCTTATATCCGAATATTGGCTAGTTTTCTCCCCAGCTGTAACAAGTCTCACCAGTGCTAACTCTACCTCCTATTTAACTCCTCTGGATTATCTCATTAGTCACATTGCATACACATGCCTCTGAATTCTGTAGACAGTCATAATTTCACTTATTTCCTTCTTGTCTCTGGTCTCTTCCCACAGTGCAGATGACCTGTGCCAGTTCATTGTCATGGCTGCCTCTCCAGGATTTTTCTGAGGCACATATACTTTAACTTACAGTCTGACCCAGTTATCGTTCCTCTGGTGAAGGTTTAAAACAAGATAATTTAAGCTGGTAAGGATGTGAGCCATCCCATTCCATGGGAATTTTTGAAGTGAATAAAAGAAATGTGAGGGATTACGGACTGTTAGACAAAGACAAACCAGAATGTTGAGCTAATGTCAGCTCAGTTCCTGTAACCCCGCTTTATCCCCAAGGATGGCAGGAAGCTTTTGCAGCTTTCCAGACATATGTCCTCTGGGCTTCTCCAAATGCATTGTTTGTTTAACATTCTCTGGAGATCAGAGAATGCATGGGACAATGCTCTAATAGGGGCCTCTTCTCTTCTCCCACTAAGCAATTAATGAAACTTGTTTCTACCCTGGGCACTTCTCCGTCACAAACGAGCTCTCTTGCTGAATCATCATCATCATCATAATGTCCTTGTTTTTCTGTTGCATTCTCTGGCATCTGGCATAATCTCAAAATTAATTAGTGTATAAGACCCAATCCAATGCCACTAATATCCAGGGTTTTCCCTGTATCTAGCTTCTCATTTCTGCTCATATACCCACCCTTGATAAAATGGGTCTTACTCATGTTCTAGCAATTACTTCTGCCCAGCCATACTTCATCTGTAATTTGTCTGCTTCCCATACATGGCTGGAGATAGTTAATAAGAGTTGCACTGCAAAATACCCTCCAGCACACAGCACAGAAAACCTATTATTAATCACACAGGGAAAGTTTTCTGAATATCTTTAAAAAGCAACAACAACAAAAGAAGACAAAAACAACCATACCAGGAATTTTAACTGCCTAGTATGAAACTAGTGGGGTAAACTGAATGCAATACAGGAGTCCAGAATTGTCCCCCCCTGCCCATAGCACTAGGATTATGAAGGAGAGAAAATAGTGTAATGATGATGTGTCTTTTGTGGAGATGGCTTTATGCTTTCTGCAAACATGCAGGGGACATTAACGCGAGAGGTTATTCTGTGATCTTGATCAGAATGATTTCAGATATTAAGGGGAGGAAAAGAACCCTTCTTAAATTAGAAAAACCAGAGATGAGTCACACAAGGAGACTGCTTTGCAGTATTGCCAGATACTTAGCAGTGGACTAGTGCAAGCCTGGAATAGCAGCTGAAGCACCAACCTAGTAGGTGTCAGGATGACAGCTGCTTGTTGCTGCAGAAACAGTTGTGTTGGCTGCTGCTCCTGCAAAACAGTTTCTCTCTATCCCCTGTGCAGGAAAGGCAGATACACAGACGTATCTGTTGTTCAAGACTGCCTTCCTAAATCACGGGTTTTTTGCTTGTTGTAGGAGGGTCACTTTTTAAGATCTATCTGTAGCCAGGCTGAGGAACACTTGGCTTGAAACTGAGGGCCAAACTAAGTATCAGAACCACATCTGTTTAGTGCTGCAGTCAGCAACTATCTCACACGCTAATGCATACACATGAGAGAAGAGTTAACTGTTTATTTGCTTAACACAAACAGAATTAAGGTGGGCTTAAGAAGCTCTGTTACAAAAAGAACCTCCTAAATGATCATCTGTATTTGGAATCAAACTTGGTTTGGAGTCTTTATCTGGCAGTTCTGAACTATTTCTAGTTTACAACCATTATACAACATATTCCAAAGTTTGCCTTCTCCTTGTCTTCTCCTCTTCTTTGCAGGCTCAAAAGACAAACAAGAATTCTGTAGTTCATCTAGGGTATTTTAACTTTAAATAGAAGAGAGGAAAGAAGTTTACAGTTGCCTTTGGAGTTTGTGGTAGGAACTTCTGGTGGAGCAGTCAGTAATTCATCCCATCCTGAACAATTCTGTGACCTCAAACCTCAATGTCCTTACTCCATTAGATAGCATCCTCTGGTAAGAAGGAAGATGCTTTTGTTACTCTTGGCACTGCAAAGTCAGCAGTAAAGAGCCTTCAGTGAGCTTGCATTCTGATCAGATTCAGGAGTTCCAAAGAAGGTGTTGGAAAGCAAATGCTGCCATGACAGAGATGCATGTCACAGACAAAGTTTGAATAGTCACCAGAAAGAATGCTGAAGGAGAGTGAGTTTGCCTGGGATTTGCTAGTATGTCTAGATTTGGTGAATGTTTTGGGGTAGTGGACATTTGTGAGTGGCCTAAACAGAAAACAGCTTAGTTTTCCTAGAAAATACAAGGTATACAATAGTCTATTTTAGTGTGCAAGTTTGCCAAATTTTAGGTCAACATGGCTGAGAGACAGTTACAATGGAAGGCATGCTCCCATAGCTCAACTACGTTCTATGTTACAGTGGGAATTCTGAGCCAAAAGACACTAACAGTAAAAACCAGACACTGTTTATCTTCACATAGAGCTAAAATGAAGAGCGTGGACCTGGGGGAAGGCTTGAAATAGTTCTGACTTCGCAGTTTACTATTATTTTAAAAATATTCCCTCATTGAAGGTAAGGAACCAAATCCAGTTTGTTCCCCAGATAACAACCTCAATCAAGCTATTAAACAAAGATAATTTTGACAGATAAACTTGCAGAAATACTAATAACGTCTGACATTACTGCTTAAAGCAAGTATCTTTCTTCTCCAGTTCTATGAAGGACAGATAGAACAAGGGATTGGCAGGGGTTAATAGTTGTGGGTCTCCTGTGGGTTGCTGTAACCACATCCATTGGAGAGGGCAGGGTGTGCTGCGAGCCACGAGGCCTTTTAGACTGCATGGTGCTGTATATTTTGGAAACGCCTCTGAAATATGGTCATTTAGACTCTCTTTTATGTTGTAGTGAGCTCAGTGAAAGGGCAGCTGCTTTTGAGCGTCTCCTTCCCTTCCCTCCTCCCATCGCCAGTTCAGGCTGCTTTGCCTCCTGAGAAACTGGAGAGGGGCTTTGGTGAAGTGAAAGGGGGCAGAAGGAGAGAAGGAAAAAAGTTAATAATTCTACAGAGACAGTCTATCGGAGATGTTAAGGAAAGAGAGCGATCTCAGCTGGGCTTCCCCTCAGTGTGTCATGCTTTTCAGCTCCTTTCATGCGAACTTCTCCCCCCACCCGTCCCCATCCTGCCATTCTTTAGCCCCGGAGTCGCGCTCTCTCTTTCTCTCCCCTCTTATTTTTCTTCTCTCCACCTCTCCACACATTTCTGTCTTTTGTTTTTATCCCCCCCCCCTGCTGTTTTCCTTGATAGAAATCTCACTCATGCATTTCCCTTCCGGATTTCTATTGGGTTATTTTGTCCTCTTTCTCTCTGCGCCTTGGTCCCCTTTTCTTTCTCTGCCTCTTGTCCCGAAGTAAAACAGCCGCCTCCCTGCTGGGTCAGGATGACAGTGCCGTTAGCTTTCCCAGTGCCAGCCCTTCCCACATCTGTGCAGCTTTTGTCCCGGGGCAGAGGGGGATTTGGAATGGTCGGTTGGCAGCGCCAGGGAGACTGATGTAAAAATGAGGTCCAGAAAAGACGGGAAAGGGAATTAGGAGGAGGGCGTGAGATGGTTTAAGAGAAGCACAAGTGAAAATAAAATAAAGAAGTAAAGGGCACAGCTCAGGCTGTGTGTGAGTTGGGACATTGGAGCTTCTGAGATAGGCCAGGAAAACCAAAACAAATGAATCTTAGTACCATGTTGTGCTGATAATTGATTAACCCCTATATCTAACCCTTATGTATGACTGGGATGGAGTCAGGGCACTCCCATGAAGTGCTTTATTTGGGAGAGTATCCAGGAAAGCACCCTTCACACACAGGTGGGATATACCTGGCACCTCCTCAGGTCCACACTCACTGGCTGCCTGCTCAGTCCTCATCACTGAGCTCCTCTGTCCTATCCTTGCTGTTTCTTCCTCCTCTGCACCAGTTTTCCTTTACCCTTGGTTTCCAATCTCCAGACCCACTCTGTCCCAGCTTGTCCTTCCTCTCAGGTCATATTCTTCTAACTTCTCTCCATCCATCCTCATAGTATATTAACACCTATTTCTGCTTACCAGGGCAAGTACCTCTATGCACAGCGCAGCCAGGCCAGTCACGCTGTTCCATCTTGCATCACAACCTTCCTTGTCCCATCCATGAACAGAAATAATAGTTTACTTGGCAGTGTCTTTTCTAACACACTGCAGGCCATTCTTGGTTACATGTCACCAGGATGTGGCATTGCAGCAAGCCATGGAGAATTGCCTCTGTTTTAAGAGAACATGAATTTCTCCTGGGGAATGTAAAGGAGTCTATTTTTCTTCACATGTCATTTTTTTCCTTTTAGTTTCTCAGGTATTCATTCTCTCTCTTTCCTCTCAACAAGGGGCCCTGCTTACTCCCCTGTATCTTACTTCATGCTTATGGGAGCCTAGGTGTCATGAGTGATTTTTCTATTTGAAGGAGGAGTGAACACTAACTGCCACATGTGGAGATGAGGATGTGTGGCAGTAGAGTCAGGATGCTGTGCATTAAAAATCAACAGTGGCTAATAAGTTTGGAGAACTGACATGATAGATATGCAATGCCCTGAGCACTGGAGACTACGCATGCTACTTTTTTGACCAGTCTTGTCTCATGTTGACAGAAGATGAAATGAAGGAGCTACCTACAGCTCTGGGAGCTGGGGCAGCCAGCTGCCCCTGATGGTACTGTGTGTGGATGTTGTAAAAGCAGTGAGGGACAGACAGGCTGCTCTGATCCATTTTGACACACACTCAGAGTGAAAGGAGCGTAGAGAGGTTGTGTGTAGGCCTTTGTAAGCAAGTAGTGTGAAATTCCTCAGTTTCAGGTGAGATTTACTGTAGGCTCTTGAGGACTCTTGAATTTCAAAGTCAAAGTGTGCTGAAGAGAAATATTCATGCACAGGAAGGAAAATTCCTGTAAAGTTTCACTGTTCCCCTTGCTAACTGCCCCATACCATCTGGCACTATGCTCCAGAGCAGTGGAGAGAAGAATAATAAGCCATACTGCAAAGGGAAAAGTTTTTCTCGTTTCAAATGCTATCCAGATCCGAGCCTTTCCTTATCACTGTAATTCAGTGATGGAATTTGCTGCTATAAACATCTGCCTGTAGTGAGTATCAAGGACAAAAGAACACTAGCATAAATGCATTATTTTGTCCCACTTAACAAAAATCTTTTCTGTTTTTCTTAATCTTACTTTCCTGATCATTGCTAGCCAGTAGAGTACAGGATTTGCATATCAATATAAAGACCGCTGGGAATATTCCACCCTGATCTACATTCTGTATAACGCTATTAAATGGTGTAGCACAGGGATGTCATTCAGGATGGAATTTGGCTAATTTCAACTTCCTAATGACATTTTCCCTCTAGTGCTAACAATAGATTTTTACTTGTAATATATCAGGGTTTCCAGTATATCAGCATTTTCAATGCACTGTACTTATGTGAAACACTTAATTGAGCAAGGTGAAGAGTGAGAAAATAAACTCCATGAATATTCATTCCCAGTGTAATTTAGAGGCAGCTACTCCCTGGTGCTGACACTCCAGCAGTGACTGTGCATTCAGAATTTTGCTAGTGCGAGAGCTTGCACAAGCAAATATTACCTTGAAGTTTGGCATATTTGTGCAGATGGAACTTTCAATTGGCTTCTTTTATGTATTTGCACTGGGAATCTTCTCCTGGTCATCGTCCTCTTCTAGTCACGCAGACAAATGCTATATGACATACCTGGCTGTCTTTTGCAGGTCCATCGGAATTACTGGACATGACAGACAGTGAAACGTAAGTACCATCTGCTCTGCCCTTCACATTTTGTGCATTACCTTAGTAGACTTCAGTTGTTTTTCAAGTGTAAGCTTTTAAATAAAAAAGCTTGTACAATGGCACATCTCTTCAAAAACAAACAAGCAAACAGAAGCCCCCTTAAACCCAAACGCCAACCACCTCATATGTGGCTTTCTGGACTAAAACAAATGTTTCTTGAAGTTTCTAAAAAGGACTTCCTTTCTATTGCTTCCCGTGCCTCCTTAATCTTTCTAGAGGAATGCAATTCCTGCATTTGGTGTTTCCAGAATCCAGTTACCGAGGAAGCAACCTGAAGGAAATATTCCACAAATTAGGAAATTATTTTTCTTGCTCTACACCTTTTCTTTAGTCCCTTCTTGATTCATCCAGAGTGCTCTGCCTTAGCTGTCTCAAGTGGTCACAACCAGTGCAGTTAAAGATTGACCTTTAGTAGTTAGAACCTCCAGCACCTCTGTTATTATAAAAAAAAAACACTTAACTTTCCTTTACCAACTGCTCTATGTCTTGTTATATTATCAAGGTGTCACAAAGAGTATATAAGGGAAGCATGAATAGTCCTGGGAAGCACATGGTATATATGTGAAGCGAAAGTAGCCTTTCTCATAACGGTTAAACCTGTTCCTCATCCTACAGTGCCCTCTGCTAACAGGGAATGCCAGGAAGGTTCTGCACAAGGTGCATGTGTGCAGTCCAGGCGTGCTGGAGTCTGGATGGACTGCCTGTCTCTCTCCACCCAGTAGCCAATGAAATAAAGTGCAAGTGAACGTGGCTATGAGGGCTTCCCTTTACAAAGGTCATTTTACTGCTAACTCTGGAAAAGGGAAGGTTCAAGCATGAATTTGTCTTTTGATCCTCAGAGGGAAATCAGATAGTGTCCCAGATATTCTGAATCTGAATATTCTGATATTCAGATATCTGAATCTGATATTCTGAATTCAGATATTCTGAATCTAGTTCTCATGCAGCAGAGACAGATTCACTACAAGATTGCATATTAATATTTCAATTTGTCCTGTTATGGGCTGAGGCTGAAATTCCTTTATGCACTCACTTTCTGGGTAGGTAGGTGCAATATTTGTCCTACTAAACATATATCTTATAATTTGTTATTCTGGAGGTTGTGTAGTGGCTCTACTTGTTGAACACTAGTATTAAGGACAACTTTTCAACCCACTCAAAGCACACTTTCCTCCTTTTCCCAGGCAAATCTAGATAGATTTCTTTAACCTTGGTACTGCAGCCAGTCTCAGAATCTTGTTACATGTAACCCCAGTCTGAGTGAGGAGCTTTGTAATAAATCTGCTCCCACTACACAGCCTTCTCTTTTGAAAAGCATGTGTTCAAGCTTCCGCAGTGTCTCACCGGTGGAAAACAAAAACACAGCTCTTGCTCTCATACATCCAAGAGAGCAGGGGATCAGAACCAGGGCAGCTAGTGCACCAGTCATGACTTTGATGGGCAAGATTTTTCTAGGATGCTTCCAAGAATTAGGTTGATGAAAGAAATTGCAGGAAGAAACAAACACTGTTGCTGTTTTGCCTGCTGTGAAGAAGGTGTCTAGTTTGCCTTTGCAGCAGTTAGCAGAATTAGTGGTTGGATGGGAATGTGTTCCTTTGAATACTTAAAACCTGTGCATGTTTCTTTCCCACCCCTCAGAAGTTCTTCGTCTGCTATTTGTGCATTGCAGGCTTTCCTACTGAGTCAAAGGATGTAGATGCTAAGGGAGAGAGTGCCCAAGTCTACCTCTACCAGCAAGAGGGAACCTCGCAGAAATACAGCATCCTTCTCTGTCTGTCCTCTGCACCTCATACTTCGTAAATGTACATTGATGTGATGTGTCTCACTGCTGGTTTCTGTACTTTGGTCTAGGGGTGAGACAGCATTACATAAGGCAGCCTGCCAGCGCCATCGTGCCATCTGCCAGCTCCTGGTGGATGCGGGAGCCTCTCTGAGAAAGACGGACTCAAAGGTAACCCAGCCCCGTCAACCAGTTATAAAATACTGCAGCCGAGCGAGACTGATGAGCATCCGTCCCTGCTGTGTGCATGATTGAGGTTTCCTTGTGTGTGCCAAGAGCAGCTCTTTTTAAACAAGCTATTTTTATTTGGAAAATTGTATTGATTTAAACAAGTACAAGAAACTTTATTTCAGACCTCAATGTGAGTCATCTTCACCATAGTGAGAGCCTGGCCTTAAACTATTCGGTGCGTTGGGTGTGAATGAGGCTTCTCCATGGTACAGCAGCATCCTCCTCCTGTGTGGTCAAAAGAGAGGCCTGTGGGCAAGGACCACCTGGAGGAGCCTTGGTCTGTGATTGTATAGTGTCTGTGAGGCTTGATTGATTATTGTGGCTGGCTTGCTTTGTGACGATGGCTAGCCATTTTCTCCTGCCCTCGCTTGCCCCTGTGCTCACTGACGTGACACTAACCACAACCCTCTCAGTGTACGCTTGGCTGAGAAAGATGTCTGGGCAAAATTAAACTCTACGAATATTCTGTCAATACAACAATCTGATCATTTGGGAACACGGTCCAAAAGCCACCCCTCTGGCAGTTCTGAACATAAGCATCCTGTGGTCAGCAGCTGAGAGGTGGTTGGATCTCTGGGTTACAGAGACAGAAGTACCTTAACTGCAGCAAGACAATTGAAAAAAATTCCTACCATGTTATCCTGTATTGGAGTAGCCTATAAAGGGAAGAGAGATCATCTCTTTTTCAGATGAGAATATTGTACATTGTGGAAGTTAATTTCTGCAGCAGCTGAAATCCAGACAAGTGGCTTCTGACTTGTTAATCTTCATCTGCTCAGAAATCTAAGGAGCAGGAGTGTTTTTGTGGAGATAAATTAATGTTTTTCAAATATTTTTTCACAGTTTAGGATCAAGACTTGTGGTCCAATTTAACAGTACTCATAATGTACCTCAAATAACAGAGTAGTAAATTGATGCACTGAAAAATGATTTGTACTTGAGATAGAATGAGACACGTTGAACTCATCTGAAATGTTGGGCATCTCTCTCTGCACATCCTTAGCAAAGTGTGTAGTCTATGAAGTGCGCTTTTCAAGTGTTAGCTACAGTACTGTGCATCATATTCAATCACATAGGGAATGTAGTCCTAGAATGGAAAATCAGTTCCTTCTAGCAAAGGAGCCCTTCTGTGTGATATATCAAATAACATATTCTTGGAGAACTGCATGATTTGTCCCAAACTACACAGGGACTTTGAAAATCTCATGACTCTGATAAAAAACCCCCTGACACCCATTTGTACAACAAATAAGTGTATTCTCCAGATTTGCTTCTGTCCTTCCTGTAGTAATTTTTCTGGGTCCTGTGTTAATCTGTTCTTCTAAATACATTAGCACAAGACTGTCTCTTCATGTTTCTTTATTATAGGGTAAGACCCCTCGTGACAGGGCTCAGCAAGCTGGTGACCCAGATCTGGCCTCCTACCTGGAGAGTCGACAAAACTACCAAATGGTTTCCCATGAGGATCTGGAGACAGCAGTCTGATGTCTGAAAACGTCCAAGAGGATCCTCGGAAATCGCAAGGCTGCACCTGAGGCACTCGGGCATCGTGTGAGGAAGAAGCTGATGGAACCAATGTGTCTCTCACTCTCATGGAAAATACCTGAGGACATGCCACCAGTTTCTAAGGGCTACTGAGTCTTGCCACGGAACGGTTAGGTTCCATAAGTTAGCCCATGATGGATGAGGTGGACACTCAAAGGTCTGTGGAATCCATGGGCCATGGAAATTTACCTTTATTGCTTCCAGCAAGTAGCATGAACTTCTCCCATGTTCATCTGTACAATCGATTTAAAAAAAAAAAAAAAAAGAAAAAAAAGAAAAAAGAAAAGAGGGTGTGGGGGAACCAAACTAACTGGGACATTAAAACCCCCAACCAGGCCCTCCTCCATCCCTACAGTTTCCTGCATTCCTTTTATTCTCCCATTCCCCTCACTTCTTCTCATCAGTTAAATAGTACCTGTTATCTCTGTGTTAAGTCTTCACAAATGGTCAGGCAGTAGCAAACATTTTGAGGAGCTCTGGATGCCCTTAGATATAAACCCCAAAGTTTTTACCAGCTGCATTCCCTCCTTTGCCATCCTCTCAGAAGCTGCATCCTCGGTGGTCAATAACCAGGGAGTTTTCTCACTTTTGGAGAGGACTCTGCCTATTGCCTTGTTTCCCAGGGTGTGGGGCACAGTTACATTTACAGCAGTAACAAAGCCTAATCTCATTGTTGCTGAGTATACACTTATGGTATCTTCATGAGAGAGTCATTTGTATGGAAAGAAGATATATGGGATACATCATGTTGCATGGCAGAGCAGAAAGTTACCAGTAAGGTTATCATGCCACCATTACGCATGCAATGACTGACCCGATTCTGCTCAGGTTTCTTTTGAAAAGATGGGTTTTACACTGAGGGGAGATCTGTGCAAGACAGAGGGCATTCTGATGGACTGGCTTATGGGCTCAGTCCTCTTTGCGTTACAGCCAGAGGTAGGAAGGAGACCTAGAACACCAGTGGTCAGCCTAGGCTCGCTGCTGTCAGCGAACAAACGAGCACCACCCTGGTTGCATTGGGAATAGGAAAACCTTCTTTGGCTGAACGTGTAAGCTATCCAGTTCCCCAAGGAAGCAAAGTTTCAGAGAGGCTATTCCACTGGAGAAGGACTGGAGTGCCACTGGAGTGGCAGGGCCTTTTCTCCTTACCCCCC
>NW_010168536.1:154455-168227 GCF_000695765.1 Mesitornis unicolor
GTAAAGTTGCTCAGCCACTGTAAAGGCCAGCTGTGTCTTCTGTGCTCGTCTGCTCTCTGTCTTGCCTCAAAGATTATAACCACAAAAGAAGAGAAAGCAAACACACATACACACAGGCATACACAAAATCTTCACCTTCAGGTTTTCAATCACTACAGACAACTCAACTGCCAGAAATAGCAGGGCTTCCACTTCTACTTTGTCTGACCAGCTCCCATGAAGACAGCCTACTTTTTGCATAATTCTTGCAATAGGTTTTTGAATTTTGCTTTGTTGTTTGTTTTGAAAGATCCACCAGTGCTTGTTTTCACACGCCTTGCTAGGTATAGGTCTCTGGTAGTTGGTGATCACCATCAGGATTACATGCCATTTGGAAACCATGAAAATAACTCAGGTCATTATTCAGATAAGTCTTTCTTCCTTGGTAGAAGGTGTGGAAATGAAGCGAATGCAATTCTTTTTCTTTTTTTTTTCTTTTTTTTAAAACAAGAGCGATTGTTGCGGCAGAGAGGGAGGAGCTGAAAAATATATTTTTAATTTTTTTTCTGTTTTCAATAGTTCATTTGATATGAGCAAAATATTTCTTTAGTATTTCTTCCCCTGGAAGGAAACTATATATTTGTAATCTATAGATCAATGGCGACATGAAATGTATTTTGTCTTATTTTCTGTCTTTAACTTTCTTGTTTAAAAAATAAAATATGAAAGCCAAATTCCTTCCCTTGATAATCATCCAGGGGCTTGTGGCGAAGATCAGTGTGTGTATATATTAGAACAGAATTTGGCAACTGTTAAAATAAAAGATCAGAGTATAACTTTGGTGTATATGAAATTTCCACAAGGAAGATCCTCATGCTGTGGTTTCATGGTAGGCCTTGCATCGTTTCCCAGCTGTGAGGAAAGACATTGCTGTAATATTTCTATATATTTGATGAAAAATAAGAATGATATCAGTATCAGTTTTATGTTTTTGCTTTGTTTTACTGAAGTGAGAAACAGAGGAAGCTTCAATGACACCAGGGCCTGGGTTCTGGCCTATGCTGAGGCCAGTCTGGTGCCTGAGCAGTGGGTGGTCAGTGAGCCCATTGCAGCTCCCTGGTCCTTCAGTCCCATGAAGCAGGTGGAGCAGTAAAGGCTTGCTTTAATCACAGGTGGCCTCCAGAGGCCACATGTGAATTATGATGAGGAAGCTGGATCTGGACCCTCTCTGTCCCTGGTGACCTCCCCTCAGTGAGACATCCCTCGTGCCTGGGGGGTGGCTGCAGCAGGGGCTGGCTCTGGAGCAGCTTGGCAGGATGGGCAGATTTCCTGAGCTCCTTTGTGCCATTTGAACTGCTCAAAGGAGCTAAGAGCACATGAGAGAGTCTGACTTGTCTTTTTGTCCAGCAGCTGGAGTATGGGCCTCTGGAAAGCTGCCTGCATTGTGCACTCAGTAGGAGGCAGTTACTGTAGGATGGAAATAAACCCCAGCACTGGAGATAGGACAGGACCTGGCTGTATGTAGTGCCTTTAATATTCAAGGTGTCCCAAAGCACTGCACACATAATGCATTAGATACTGGCAATGTATTTTTTTTTTTTTTTAGATAACAGAGCATATATATTGTTTTCTGCAATGGCTTACATACAGCCAGTAATATCAGAAGTTGATTTACTAAGAGAAGTGGATTTGGGGCCAGGATGCAGCAGGATTCTTTCTCACCCCTTTGGAAGTGTCATGGGATTCTTAATTTTGGACAGCCACCAGAAGCAGGCAGACTCTGCAGGTGACACGTACGTATTGAATCTCTTGAGCGCTTGGGGTCTAGCTTAGTACAGTATCGTGTCTATGCTATGCAGGGCAAAAATTTCAGTGTGCAGCTGGGAACCCACTTAAATTACATGTAAAAGATTTTGATTTACTAAAAGTGTCTGTTCTGAGGCTGTGTCCATTTATGTGTGTATACTACTATATATATATATGTATATTTATAAATACCAGTATGCATATATATAGGCTTACACACTTATGCACACACACTTTTAGAACTGTGCCATTTGAATGGCGAAGTATCTAGGGATGCTCAGCTACTGAGGTTGCTGGACTGACAGAATGTAATTTTCTATTTTAATTTGTTATTAAAGGGGACACGTTTCAGTAGACCCGAGGAGTTCCTGAATTGTTCCATCGTACTGCTTTTACTGTCTTATTTTGGAGTTAAATGGAGGGAACAAAAATATTTATAATGTTGGTAAAATAAACTTCCTTTTGTTATTTAATAGCATCAGTTACTCTTATTATTTCATGTTGCAATGCTAGAGATACCTTTATTTGTTATACAAGACATGATGATTTCATACATGTCCTACTAATCATAGCATCCCTTAATACTGTGAAGTGTGAGGCTGAGTGACTCATGTAAGACAGGAGTTCAAGGCACATTTTGGCAATTACAAAATGGGTCTCAGACTCCAGTGGCTCTTTCACCATTTCACATGATGGATTGGCTGTGTTATAGCACTTTCAGATGTCTGTAGATGTTTTTACTGACACCTGTCACCCTTGCTTTTCCTCAGCAGCAGTAGAATTGCTCAGTCTCAACTCATGGTGTAGTAGCCTGGATTTGGACTATGTGAGATGTCTCCCTGCTACATAAGGACTGTCATATAGAAGCACCATAGACATAAAGAAAATAGAACAAAATTAATGTTTTGTTGCCATTGATCTTCCCAGTTATATTTGCAGAGCTGATGTTGTGGATTAATGGATGGGACACATGGTTTTTCTGGTGATGTGGTCATGGGAGGTTGGTTTGAGTAGTACTTAATGGCCTCCTTTACTCATTTTTGTCTTTGTCTTTGCTGTGACAGTGACATGTATGGTAGTGAAAGTCACTAACACACAACCTCATGTACAAGATGGCTATTTTCCTTCTAGCTATCTCAGATGCCTCCTGTGGGTTGTGCTTATGTGTTGACCCTTCCAGTATATCAAAAGCATGTTGAGATGATCTTTCTCTGAGCACAAGCTATGAAATGGGAAAGGTACTTTAGTTGCCTTAAGCTCGGTGGGGATTTAATGGTACTCAACAAATGTATGGACATGCTGGGAATTTGGATGCCTTGAAAACACTCCAAGGACAATTCTGTCCTTGCACTCCATGTACTCCAAGAAGGAAGAAGTTCCTCGTGTGATCCATTTGAGGTCTGTCATTTTGTTTCTCCCCCTTTTTACTTCTTTTGCACCAGACTAACATCCATGGAGAAGTATTTTATAAGAATGGTGTTTAAGCTTGTTCAAAGCAACATTTCTGCCTCTATTATACCTATTCTTTTCCATTCATCAGACATTATTTCCTATCTTTATTTCCATTACTGAATCTGAGCCAAGCAACATTGGATTATTAGCTTCCTAATCTTTAGTCATTTCAGCAGTCCTGGAAACAGTTTATCATGCACCTGTGAAGTGATAGGACACAGTATTGCAGGGCTCACTGTGGTACTCATCTTTTCATTTTGCTTTCTTAACAACAATGGAGGTAACTATTTTTCTTAGTAATGGATAGCTGCTGCTTTAAAATCCCATGAGCTACCTGCCAAAATCTGTAGATTGCAATGGCCACTCAGTAATGTGCTAAAAGTGACTTGCTAGCATATTGATGAAGACCGGAATTTTATGTGGAATATGTGTCTCGAGCTTCAGTGCTTTAACTCCCTTTGGAAGTGCAGGATGCACATTATGGCTGCACTGTGGAAATGACTCAAGAGGAGCTGTAACCCAGCCCTGCACCCAGCTCTCTGGGTGAACTGAATATACAGAGGGGTCAGGATGTCTCAGCCCTTGTGGGAGATGTCCCTGCCTGTGGCAGGGGGGTTGGACTAGGTGATCTATAAGGTCCCTTCCAACCCCAACCATTCTATAATTCTGTGGTTTGCTGAGAAGTTACCAGGGTGGACTGCAGCAGCTCAGCACTTGGCTTTGTCTGCCCAAAAGTAGGCCAAGTATTTGGGCAGTTTCTCACTTCTAATTCGATTTTAAAGCTAGCTTGGGAGGGATAGACTACCCAGCAGTGAAAGCAGTGACTGTGGCTAAATGTATTCCACGTTGGGCCATGCATGGCACCACGCTTCTCCAGGCTGCCTAGCTGAGATCCTCTGTAGGCACCAGAGTTCAGGGGCCTCCCTTTCCTTCCCCAGCATGTTTCCAGCCCCGCTGTCCTTAGTGGTGCCCACAGAGAGGGGCTTTCTCTTGTCCCCTGTACATGTGCACTGGAGCAATGGCCCCCACCTTGGCCAAGGGAT
This sequence comes from Mesitornis unicolor, assembly GCF_000695765.1. Lineage (NCBI taxonomy): Eukaryota > Metazoa > Chordata > Aves > Mesitornithiformes > Mesitornithidae > Mesitornis > Mesitornis unicolor. The sequence continues at coordinate 158,736 of NW_010168536.1, forward strand.
TTCCTGGCCACGTATGGTGCCATTCCTGCAAAAGGGGAAAATTCCCTCCCTCAGGCCTTGATCACATCAGTAAATTCATTACATTTGACTTCAGTGATTAGGCAGGCTTAGAGCTGAATAACCTTACTGTTTTCAGCCATCAGAGTGCATCTTGTCTCCTGCCTTATTTATAAGGTGCCACATTCCAGTCTCAGCTGCAGTTTCTTGTTTCTAGACTGCCTTTTTTTAAAAAAAAAAAAGACTGTCCATCCTATGCAGTACACATGTATCTAGTTACCCACAGTGGGGAAGACAGGCAGCTCATTTTAAAAACTCCTCATTCTAATGTAGCATGTGATGGTTTCAAAAACCTAAGCAGGGGGGATACCTTGCAACAAAGGCAATTGTTTCAACATAAACACATCTATAATTCAGGAAATAATTTTATGCTTAGCCCTTTAAAGCAGTCAGCATATGCTCCTGGATCCCCTACGTGGAAGAGATTTTGTGAATCTAAGAAAGCAGTGATTCTCTTGACAGACACATACAAGAAGGTGAATATCCAAGAAAGCAAAAGACATACTTTATTCAGAATTTTGTTTGCATTATTTTAGCTGTAGCCACTAGAAACAGAACCCTGATTTGGGAATGCTACTTCAGAGTTCACTAATATGTTAACAGCTCCAGCATTCATAAAAAAATTGCATAGAGGCTGTAGCATTTTGACACACAAGAAACAAGCACTACTTCTTTTAACAATATAGTACTACATCTGTAATTGCTTCATCTAGAGCCAACATCTTTTTGCTGGCAAAGTGTAACACCTGGCTCTTCAATTAGTCCCTGTCTAGGAGGCTGCTTGATGTGTAACCCACCACTCAGCGAAGTGCGTGCAGTGCTCCATTATGACAAGTGCTGCAGCAATTACCTAACTACTAATGCAAAACCCACAGCAGCAATTCATTTCTTAGTATTGCACTTTAATGAGAAAAATGGCCTTCTGGTTCCAGCTGACTTGATGACTTTCAGTTATCACTTTTTTTCACCAGCCCATGGCCAAGCAGAGGGAGAAGGCTGTCCCTGTTCCTATGTGTATTCAGGAATCCAGGTCTTGTCTAGGAACTGTAGGAACCAGTTAGGTTTGTAGGTATGGAGGAGAAGCTCAAGAAGCTCTTGAGCTTGATGCAGCAGACATGAGTGATTTCTACTTGGGTCATTAGGCTTTAATACACAGTTCCACTTTTCTAGGACTTTTTTTCCTGTATGATATTCACACAAAAAATGGAAGAAGCCAAAATTAGAGAAGCAAAGCTAAGCTGGCTCCTGGGAATGAGGACCCTACAGAATGGTTTCCATAAACATTGCTATTTTCTGGGTAGGGAGTTGCAATGCTAGCTATTGAATATCACTCCAATGAATAATTATATACCATAATTAGATGTATCCACTTTTAATAAAGTGAGATGGGTGCATTTCTTCTCCAAGTTCACTGCTGCCAGTATTTATGTCATCCATCTGCAGGAGCCATCCCATTCATGCTCCTGTGGGCAGGTGCCTGCACAGGCTCATGAGGCACACCTTTCTATTTGCAAATCATGAGGCTTCATGAAGTAAGACAGGAGCCCTATGTCGTGCAATGACACCTTTCCCTGCTCCTTAGCCATACCTGAGGTTTTAATGCCAATGAATGGAAACAATGCCACATCAAAATAAATGATTGCTATAGGCCACAAAGTGAATCGCTGTCTTTCCCCTCGTGTCCCCTGGTTCAGCCCTTTTTCCTAGGACCAGTTTGGTTTTTTTCTTGATCCAAATGAGAAAACTGTTGTTGATGTGCTTGTTTTAATAGGAGATGGGTGCAGTTGCGAGTTGTTTTCTTCTGTGATCTTGCCACTATTGCAGTAGCATACTTATCTCCATGGCATGTGCGAACAGTATGTTCATGTCAAAGCTAAGAAAAAACAGCTTGCTGGCAGCTAATGGCAGGAAGGAAATGGAAAATAATTCTATTTAAATTTTATTTTAAATAATCTTCAATGCTTTTTGCTTTTTCTTCCCTTTTTTTTTGCTCTGTCCTCTTCAGACCTTCGTTACTGAAGTCTTTATTCTTTGATCACCTCCTGTTTCCTTAGCTACCTTCATTTTTGACTAGAAAGGGCAAATTTCTGCTCATGTGCTTGCCTGTGGGACAATTCTGCTTGATCAGTCATAGATGGCTGGATCTCTTCTGACCATGCCTAAACATGGGTAGGGAATTTTGAAATTCTGCTGTACTAGGGGTGAGTAGTTGGACCTGCAACACTAAAGGCACCTCTGAGAGTAGCTGTAATGTCTCAGGACTAAGATGATGAGAAGCACAGTGGGCTTGGGTATTTCTCACCTGAGGGGTTGATTTTGACCTTTTCAGACTTAGTTTTAATATTGATAGGAAAAAAAAATACTTTTTTTTCCCTTTTTTGGTCTACATTCATGTTTCTCCCCTTTATGCTTTTCCAGTTAAATAATCTTTGCCTGGGCAAAAGTGATTGTGTGGCTCCATGAGGTGCTTGTAAGAAGCGTCAGCTGCTTCCAATTGGTGAGTGAGTGTGCTGGTCTCTTGTGCAAAAAGTCTGGGCCCTGCTACCGTATGGTTTTCTGCTCAGTATGTATCTCAAAAAAGAATCACAGAGCGATGGCAGAGGCTTATCAGGTTTTTTGTTCCGTTTACATGTCACTCAAGAGTGATTCTCCCCCATCTGCCTCCTTTGATCATGCAACAGCTCTGGGAGAAAAGAAAATAAGTGGCTGAGCCTTCAAAGCACTAAGCAGCTCTTGGGAGCTTTGTCTCTCTTTCTAACTTACTGCTGGCACATCAGAGAAATGGGGAAAGGGAAAGGGGGGGATGCCCTACGTGCAGAAAGATCCAGCTATTGCCTTGCTGGCAAAAGTAATGTCTCTTTGGAGGCTACATATTTCAGACACTCCACCATGTGCCAGGTGGAGTATAAAATACATGCAGACACCAGTGAGCCTGCAGGAGCTTCCTGCCTTTCTTAAGGGCTCTTCCAAGATTTTTTTCTGTCTCCTCCTGGTGCTGGATTCCTGCCTGTTTCCTGTCTGAGCATCTGGCATGGGACTGCCCTTTGCAATGAGTGCCACTCAGCTGCCCTCACACCATGGGTTGCATATGCTCTGTGTCCTGTAACTCTATTGGAAAATGAAATAATCAATCAAGGGTTAAAATCCCTTTCCAATTGGACTTGGGAGCTGCCAGCCTTGGACGCTGGCCTTTCAGGATGCAGCACACTGGGGAGGGGAACGTGGAATATGGCTGCCAGTGTTTCTCTAGAGGTAAGGTGAAACGTGCTTTCACAGTGTGAAATGAAGGTTATTTTTCTTCTGCCCGCATTATTTTGTGCTGTAAACTCTGTGCCAGTCATTTTGGATGCAGCTGGCTTTTTGGAAGCAGGAGGCTTTTGAAAGGTTTTGGAAAGTCAAGCCAGTGATATAGTTGAGGACTCGCGTTCTGCATCTCCCACACAAACCTTCTGGCAGTCTGCGGAGGTTTCAGTGTCCTCTCTGAGTCAGTGAGCAGAACATTTTGCTACAAACTACAGGCCTGCCTTTGTGCCCCTGTTATTGCTACTTTGCTTCTGCACAGCTTTTAGAACAACTATGGCTTTGCACTGGGAAAAACCTGGATGCATTGTGAGGCAACACATTTCTCCTGTGGGCACAAATACTCATCGAGCTGCAAGTGTGTACTAATGAAAATGCAATGTATGTAAGAACTGAACTTGGTTTTATGAGGCTGTCACTGCTAGCTCAGTGGAGATTTATTCTGAGCAAGAAATGACCTGGTTTTTTATTGCAGAACATAAAGGTTATGCAAAAAAATGATCACTCTGTTTAATGACATGCTTCTGTCTTATGACAGTTTGCAAGTCTAGCTATGTGTTACACGGTTGTGTCACAGAATAGGGAAAACACTTGCTGTGTGTTATAATTCAGCACCTCTCTCCGGAGGTACTGTGGTCAAAGAAAGAGAGCAGAAGGTAGCAAATCGAGGGGTGAGGTTTATTACTGTCACTTTTCTTAAGTCAGTTTGAGTAAGTAATTTAACCTTCCTGTGCCTCAGTTTCCTTATCTGTAAAATGGGAATAATTTCACCTCCCCATACACGCACAGGTAAGGTGTTTTGTGTTGCGAGGCCAAAATCTGCTGTATATTAACTATATATGAGGTTTTTTGTGCCTTGTAATGTTGCTCCCATATAGTATCCTGCTTCTTTGGAATAATTTTTGAAGGATGGTGGGAGTATCCCTGTCTCATGCTTTTAGTTTAGCTGGCTTAAATTGAGATAGTAAAGAGTGGTGGAGGATGGCAAGTTTCTAATGAGCTAGTTTGCATTCAACATGCTTGATGTCCATGTTTGAGCTATATTGCATTAAAAATTTTTAAGTTGGGTGTTATTTCCAGACAACGAAAGCATTCAGATTGTTGCCCTCCCTCCAGAGAATAGTATTTTGCTGAATTCTAGAGCAGTTGGATTCTATCATATCGAGTTCCCTGAGCACAGAATGTTTCATGTGGGAGAGCCCATCTCAGAAAATACCTATTTCTGTCACCTCGATCCTATCATTGAGGTATCACAGTGTGTTTTACAACATCCCAGAAATCACCACTTGAGTTTGTGATGCAAAAGGCTTCTGGGGAATGAAACCAAATGTTTCAGAGCAGACTCTGGCCTTCACACTAGCATCTCCTCTGGCCACTTGGAAAATAAGAGATGAAAATTGATTAAGAATGAGGACAACAGTTAGTGAAGAGTTAAGGAACTGGAGGTGTTTCCTGCAAAAAAGGAACAAGGCTAAGAAAGAGTCATCATCGAACAGGCCCATGATGGAAAGGCTAAGTTTCCATTTGGCTATATAGTAGATATCCTCTTGCTGCTTCCTGGAGATGATAGAAGAAGGATAAAGGACAGATCCTGATCTCCTCTGCACTGAATTCACTCCAGGTGTGAACCAAAGTGTGACAGAGGTCAGAATCTGGACCACTCCATAATGTGTTTAGTCCCCGTAGTAGAGCAGTAAAGTCAAATAACAAATGCACGTATGCAGCCAACATTTCATGGGCATCCAGAGTTCCAGTATTTGTACATATCCTATTATCTGAACCCGCATCTGTTCCAGGAGTTGTAATAACATCACAAAGGGCTCTTTTATGCTGCCTGACCCCATGCATAATGCCCTGGAGCTGCGCATCATGAGGCTGCCAGCTGGCAACAGGAATCCGAGGCATGCAGCAGCACCCATGAAATGAAGCTATATGTTTAACAGAGAATCAGGGTCCAGGTAATCAGCAGTGAAGGGGAAAATGGGAAAGGGGAGGGTTTTTTTGTAACAAAGTGAGAAAGTATTTTCTTCCCTGATTTTCTTGCATTTCCTATTTATACAAAGTATCTTGATCACTGTGTTGCTAAACAAGGAGATTTTAAACTGGGAGAAGGAAGAAATCTGTATACAGTGAAAGAGCTGGTTACTGTTCATTTTGGACACTTTTTCTGTATTGTGACTTGTGTGGAAATGTACAGAATAAAAGTGAAGAAGCGCATGCCTTGGCTGGGCCGAGTTTCCTTGTGTTATTTGCCAGCAGAGCTGGGTTGCTGGCAGCACAATAAGACTGGTGTGACTCAAAAGCCATGAAGAGTTAGGGGGAGCAGAGGAAAGGGATGCAAGGGTCAAAATTCTGCATGTCCGCGCACGTGTGTGTGTGTGTGTGTGTGTGTGTGTGTGTGTGTGTGGCGGGGCAGGGCAGGGAGTGGATGGTAAGGGAGTGTCAGGCCTTTGGGTAAGCCAGCTTCAAGCTTATGACAACAAAAGAGGTTAATGATACCCTTAATATTCCCCGGGAAATCTTCTCAGTCTCTCAGTAAGCTTAGACTGTCAGCACAGCATTCAGTGTGTGCAGGAGAGAGCCAGCAGAGATTAGCAGGACTGTAATGCAAGCACATAGGCCATTTCAGTGTGGTGCATGGATCTCAGGAGCTATGCATCTCAGGAGCATTTCTCCAGCGCACTCTCTGATTCATCCCCCAGTTTAGCTTAGGTTCTCAGTTGAACGCTGTCTTAGACTAACCCATAAGCATATAATGGCTCTGTTTGTCTCTGCCCAGCTGTGCACGGTTGAAGAAATTTCTGTCATGGCTGCTGCTTGCTTTCTTGTCTTCAGCAGCTGCCCTCCCTGCCCCACTCAGGAGCTTCTGTGCCATTTTTGAAACCAAGTTTTTGTGGCCTGTCTCCCGTGCAAGTCGATATTTCCTAACAGTTTCCTTGCCTCTGCTCTCCCATCCTGAAATCATATTTCTGAATAATTTTTGTGATGTTTCCTTTGCCTTGTCTCTCTGGGACAGCGCCTGCCACAAAAACACCTCCCTCACACATGGTTCTGGCTCCCCCCTCCACTCCAAGCCCTTTGATGCTCACCGCTGCTGCCAGCAGCCAGCTGTGTTCTGGTCTCTTTTAAAGGATATCTTAAGCCCCCTTTTCCTGCTATCTCAGACAGCTTGGGAATATTATTATTAATAATAATAGTGCTAAAAAGACTAACTGTTCTGCCTGTGCAGGACTGGCCGGAGCTGGATGAGGATGTAGTCCAGTTGTGAGTTACACTGGGCCCTTCTGCACAGCAAGAAAGCAGTACCAAGCACAGCTTTGATGTTCATAAGCACTGTGGTACAAAGCACTAATTTCTCTGGGATTCTTCGCAGTAAGGAGCTGCACCAAATGGCTGTCAGCTGCACCCTGGGAATGTCTGTGGAGAAGAGATGCTTTTTTGATGTGCTGCCCTCATGGCAACATCTGGAGGTGTTCCACCACCTGTAGTCAGAGCTGCTCGGTGGTAAGTTTAAAAAACATGAGAGTACAGCCTTACATCCTACCAGCTTTGCACCCCAAATTCTTGAATGTGTGTGGCCATGCACGTGCATGTAGATCTGAAGAGAAGCCAACTGTTGTTTTGCTCATTCATTGTAATTTGCCCTTGTTCCTCAGTATTTCAGCTCTTAGATGCTTCAGGGCTGATTTCTAGCCAACTCCTCCCCCAATCTTTCACAAAGTGGGTGAAATTCATATATATATGTGTGTGTGTATTTATACACACATACATATATATAAATCTCTTTCTCATAGGCTAATGCACTGTCTTAAGTGGGGATTTCCTTTTTTTCATACAACTTTTTTCACACATGAAATGCAATAACTTCTCTTTCTCTAGAAAGCTAAGCTTTACATAGTAAGTATGTAACTACAATGAAAAAACCAAACCATTCTTGGGGGAAAAAAAAATCCTGACAGGAATCATTTGCTTTTAAAAAAAAAAAAAAAAACGAACAAGAAAAACCCTGCAGTTTCACTGTAGCCAAGTGACTTCAGTATTTCCCTGCAGTTAAAATGTGGTTCTCTCACAAGGGATCTTTTAAACTGGGTAGTGATGCTTGTAAGACATGTTGCCAAGGTTGTTAAGTTTAAAAATAGGTAAATATTGGAATTGGTCCCATACTTTCAAGGTGTCAGGTCTCATATTTGCACGTTCCAGGGTTGATATTGTTACATGAGTATTATATTTGCAGCCATACTAGTTCACAGCAGGCATACCACAGGACAAGGAAACCTTCAGAGCTGCTCCCTCTCCTCTTCTGCCCCATCTGACCATAATCTAGAGTGGCACTAGGGATGTGTGAGTGTGTGTGTTTGTCAGGAACTGTTTTTATGTGACTGTGAAGTTGAAGTGAGTGTGCCAACAGCATGGATCCTGCTGCTCTCATTCAGTAAGGCAAGCAATGCTATAGGTAGGAAGATGAGCTGTTAATCCCAAGACCCAGTAAAATAAAGATTTTGTGTCCATGGCTATGAAATGAGAGCTTTCTGCTGGGACGTAAACTCAAATGGATGATTTGTAGAGTGATAGGAAGCCAGGTGAAGCACTGCTTTGTTAATATCTGTAATCAATTTGCTATCTAATCAAGGACCTCACAAAAAATCAGTAGCCCTGACTGACAGAACAACTTTTGGCTGCAGCCTTGTCTATTCTGCTTTTTCCACCAAAGCACCTAATGGCTTGACAAGAAACTGTGCAGGGCACTCTCATTCAAGAGGTTTTGACTTTGGGATCCAGCATTCTGCAGAAGTTAGAGGAAAGTAGGAGGCTTCTTACCATGGTGGGTGTAGGTCAGTCAGAGGGATGTTCTGTTATGCTGGACAAAAGGCAGAGGGCATATAGTAGTCAGAGGGGTAGTTGTTGTTGTTTGTTTTTCTAAGGGTGATAGGAGAATGTAGAAGAGATTTTAAAATGAAATAGTAAGACTAAAAAGGTAGCTCTGAATTGTATTTTGGATCCTGAAGCCTCATCTAGCCTGAACCACCATGAGTCAAAAAATGCTGTCATGTGATTCAGACTAGTGTTTGGTCTCTAGAATTTGGAGGTTTGTTGGTGGCATAATTAGCCAGCAGGCTGAGGATTGTGTTTGCTAGAAATAGGGTGAGATTACCTGCCTGCTTCTGTTAATGCATGTATGTATCACATAAATTTCTTTGCTGACAGAACTGATGATATTCTAACAAGCTCTGGTCTTTCTCATTCCATTTATGAATATATATTTAGCTCCAGGAGTATCTGCGTTTTGCTAATGGGTCTCCGTATCATCCCTGAAGTAGGTAAAATCGGGATGCAAGGCGCCATATAAATTTAAGGGATCATTATTCTGGCTGTTCATTCTTTTTCCTTGTTTCTCCCTTCTGCCTTTTGCCAAATGTAAGATTGAAGGACATATATAATCAATTGCGTCCAAGATGATTGCAGAATAAGGAGTCATTGGATAACTAACAGTTTCTTAGTGCAACTCAGCTATTAAAAGTTCTCTGTAGTCTTTTCAGACACTTAAGCTTTTCCATTTTAATTTTCAGTTATGTGCCATCTAATGTTGCAGTAAGGGCCTGAAATTTGATATATATTCACAGATGTGACCAGAATTAATGTTATGGTAAACCAATGGACAGCTTGTACTTTGAAGCTTGTAGATTGAAATGTTACCAAATATAAAAGCGTGTGAGCGGCATGTCTGTAGCTGCTTTGAGTGTGTGGCTTCACAAGTCACCCTGAAACTCTTAAACTGGATTTCCAGTCAAGCTGAATTGTACTTGTAGTGCCCACCTCTAAAATGTTACCCTCTCCCGGGAGATATAGTTGGATATTGCAGTGGTCTGCAGATCATTTGGGATTTTTTTCCCCGCTTTAATAATAAAGATCTGCTCAGATCTGCAGCCAGAAGTTAAGCATCTGTGCACGTACGCGGGGGGGAAAGAGATCAAAGGCTAATTAGGATTACAAGTTACTGTTTGATTTGATATATTAATACTGTCCAAACTTCTCATGTTTAAGGTTTCTTTTAAAAAAGCTTCTGTAATTTTCTGTATTCTGATTTTGAGAAGCCAGCAATACAGTATCTGGATTTTATATATATACACATATATA
>NW_010168537.1:0-17139 GCF_000695765.1 Mesitornis unicolor
ATATTTAATATTAATATTAATAATTGATTTTGGGGTTGAATACCTCAAACAAAAATAAATTAAAATGTCTAAAATGTTTAAAAAGGCAGTAAGTACATCTTGTGAAACCAGCAGGTTGTTGCTATTAGCTTTCATGACAACCAGATTTTTGTGATTTTAACTCCTTCACTCACTTTGTCATTAGCAAAGGGCATAAGGGGAAGGGGAAGGAGGAAGGGGAAGACTAGCTAAACAGGTAGGTTGAATTTCCCCGTTTCAGAAAGAAGAATTCATTAAATAGCAGCTTAATAGAAGATGGTCAAATAAGTAACGCTTTGGAAAAAAAAATCACCCCACTTCTTTATTTTATGATTCTGCGTTATGCAATAGCACAACTTCAGCAAAAGAGTACGCTGGGGCTTCCAAGCCTGTTACACTATCCTAGAAGGTAGTAAAAACAGCCCAATGCTTCTACTTTCTGTGCAATTCTCTAGTCAGTGGAACATTTTATATAAAATGCATTTAAGAAAATGGGGTGTTGTTCACAGTTATCTGCAGAAGTGGAATCTTTAAATCAAATGAAAAGAAATGTCTGCCTGGAGTCCTAAGTCAGATGAAAGACTTCAGAAAGCACTTCAGAACTGAGTATTGACTAGATGTATGTGGCTTACTCTTACAGTGAAGAATTTTTCTAATCTTATTTCAAGGTGCCTAACTCTCCCAATTTCACCATATGGGGGATCTTCAGTACATATGTCAGGGCTCTATTTAGAAAACTATACAGAGAACGCTAAATCCAGCAGCACTTCTGGTTTTCATACAGCAATCTCTAATCTCAGTAACACAGACATGTCCTTTAAACACATTGTCCCTCCCTTTCCACCCCAGGGTCTGGGAGTCTGGATTATTTATTTGCTCTTTGAACAAATATCTGTGTTGTATGAAATGTTTGCATAGTATTGACTATGCAGAACAAGAAAAAAAGCAGTCATAAATTAAAAAGGAAAAACACTTCTAACATTTGACGAAGAAAATCCAGAATGTGTTATCCAAGGCAACAGAGTATGGTTTTTTGGAGACTTTGTTTTTCCCTCTGAGTGAAAGAAAAATACCCATCCACCTTTTCATTCTGTCAGAGTGAATCATTTTTTCTTCCCGGACAAAGACAGCAAAGACTAACTAGACTTTGTTCCACCACTCCTCAGTTTTCAAGCTCAGAGTTTCTTTGAAGTACTGCACAAATTAATTCCTAAGAGAAATTGAACCACTAACACTGAGGTGTAGTTTAGATCATCCAGTTAATTACTCTAAATAAAAAATCTAGTTATTCAGCTTTTCCTTCCTTGTATATCACACTATATCTGAGAATGAAGATGAAAATAGGAGTAAGATTTAACTGTTACTAACATATTGATTAATACATTGATAAGCTGTTGTTGTACACAAAGCCGTGAGTCCTGCTGCTGCAAGAACAGCAATGTGGTTCTGAACGTTTGCAGTGATGTTTCTCTCCATCTTTTGTGACATTTCATTCTCACATACGAAGAAGAGATATTATCAGTTTTTCACTTGCATGACTGAACATTGCATTTCAATAAACTATTGAAACTATATTTTGCTTAATAGCAAACTATACTTTTGCTTAATCATGATTTTAATGAATAGCCAAGTTTTACTTCTCTCTGTTCTAGGGAACTTTTTAAATAGCTCAGTTCTGAGGAACTGAGTGTGTGAAGGATTGATTTTTATATCCAGAGAATGTCTTAAAGATTATGCTTACAACTCAACCTAAATTCCTTCTTTAATTAATACATTCCATCTGCAAATTATTCTTCCAATTTGTGATTACATTGCTTTCCTCTGATCCTGAACACACGATGTTTACATTTGCCTTGAGGAGATGATCTATCAGACAAGTGCTCTAAGAACAGTTGACAAATACTACATAAATGAGTCACATATGATTCCTTGCATTTTGCAAGCAGTGATACTTACTGTTGCAAACAAAGGATGGCAGTCAGCTGTAAATAGACTGATCTATTGCAAACTTGATGCATTTTCCCAAATGGTGATGAATTTAAGAGCAGGCAATGAGAACAGCTGCCTGGAAAGTAGTCAAAAGGCAAAGAGAAGGACTGGAAGGATGGAAAAGAATGATAGACACTAAATCATTGCTAAAATCTGGAGAATTATGTTTTCAGGAGAAGCCTTAGGGAGCATGTGTCAGGAAAAATATATCTCCGAAATAACTCACTGAAGTTATTAGGATGTTATGCAGCAGTGGCTGCACAGATGGAAGACAAAAAACAATGACAAAAGACCTACAAGAGGGTCAACCTTAATGAATTAACTTCTAGAGAACAAACTAGCTTTCCATGTTTCTTTTATTTTCTCTCTTGTATTTTAATCTTGCCGTATGTAGTATGGGAATATATACAATAAGATATATAGTTATGTATTTTATAGTTATACAGATACATTTTATTCTCTGTGGGAAAAAAAAAAAAAGAAAAAAGAAAAAGAATTTGGAAAAGAAAAAAGCAGACCAGTAGTAATGAAGTAATTCCTCCCATGTTATTCTTTTTATTCTTGTAAATTAATCAACAGAAACCACTTGTCAATTAACTCCTCCATACAGAACTCAAAAAGACCGATTACATACCTAGCACTATTTTTCCATAGGTATATTCTAACAGTGCACTTCTGGAAGAGTTTATCGTTTAATAGACTTACATGAATGAACTTTTTAAAATGAGAAAGGTTAAGAAATCACTAAGAGCCTGTAAACAAGAATTTTTTTACTTAAAAAGTAGTTTCTAGTAAAATTAATTTCAATTTATTACTTGCCTATTCCCATCCCCTACTTTTTCCTTCTTTATTTGGTTGATCATGCTTTTACACACTACATTCTACAAACTAACTGTAAAAAACTTCCTCTCTTCCATGTTAAAAATACCTAATCATGTCATTCATCTCTTTTATATAGTCTGCATTCATTTGTCCATTGGAATTCTAACATTATATTTATTTATTTATTTCACACATATGGCCTAATATATATATGGCCCAGTTCTCAGCCTAAACCAATCTACTACATTGATCCTGGCAAAGGACTGGTGTTTTAACAGCTTGCAGAACAAGCCCCACACATTGTTAAATTTGTACATCTGCTAAATGGTACATGCTGCAAAGAGCAAAGAGATTTTTGCCTAGAAGAGAGGCCTGTTCAGTCATCTCCTGACCAAAACACTTCTCCATGGATTTTTATGCTGTTAAGTGTTCCCCTACTGAACATCATTGCATATTGACTGCGTTATAGAAAAACTTCAGAAGGTAAGTCCCTTGATGACATATTTGGGTGGCCTTGTGCTTCTGAGTTCTCTGGTTTTCTAAGCAGGAGCTTAAAAAGATTTGAAAAGGGCAGAGCTGTGTTTAGCATGAGCTTTTATGGAATCAGCACTGGGAAAATGGAGTGAAACAGAAAGCGCTAATCCAGGACAAAATTTTCTTCTTACCACAACACTATTTTCTTTTTAGGACTTTATTAGCAGAACTAATAAGTAATAAAGAACCATGATTGTAAATACTCATCTACTGCCTTAATAATAAATCCACCTTTTCTGGACAGATGTTAGAATCTAGAATTTGTTGCAGAACGCTTCAGGCAGATGCTCAGTCAAACTGCACGCTGTCATACTAGAACTTCTTTTTCTGTGATATGTCTGGCTAATATTCAGCATATGTCAAAGTAAAGTTATAATCTCCACTTAAAATTAATACCCTTATACCATATCAGTCTTCACAAGTGTTCTTTTTACTAACTGAAGTAATCCTAATTACTTCAGACTGTGTCCAAACTCAATTTGACATATGATACGTTGCTTTATTTTTTTATTTCTGAACAGCTCTTTAAATGTAAATCCTTCCAAGAGTTTGGAAATCTGACTGTTTTGTTATATACTATACGTTGTTTCAGTAACGGTGACACTACCTGGCAATTTAAAATACAGTGATATAACTTGTAACTCCACTAAAAATAGTTCAATAGTCAAGGCATTTTAGGAGATAGTTAGGGTTGCAGACACCAATGCTAGCAATTCCTAAAAGCAGAAGACATGAAAAATAATCCTAACTTATTTCCTAATTTGAAATTGTTATTTAGGATCAACTTTTAAAATAAGTACCCATTGATAGAACTATTTATGTAGATAAACATATAGTTGCAGATATCACTTAATTACTTAATCAGGAACTTTCAAATATCATGCAAGCCTCATGCAAGATACTGACATTAACTTTATCCCACTGTAGTTAGAAGTTTGTTATGAATGTATAATGGAGTCAGAATTTCCCACTTCTCAAATACTGTTGCAAACATACATTCTGAGATATCAAAATTAAAACACAAATACCATGAACACAAAGTTTTCAGATATTAACATTTGGATTTAAATACATTATAACACGCAAATTTTGCATGCATATTTGTGAAGTAACAGTAAAATGTAGCCCTTGGTAAGAAACCTAGGTGGCTGTTTACTTGATATCTCTCCTTGCTGTGAATGCAGTGTTGGCTCAACGGGGAAAATTTAGGAAGAGCTGTAGTAATGTGAATGAATCATTTTGACATTTTGTTTTCCCTTCTCTAAGAAAAGAAACTTAAAAATAGGAAAGGAATTAGCACAAGTACCTGGCTTTTATGGGATATAGCATCTTTCATCTAAGAAGCCAAGTCTACTTTATCCCATATAAACACATGAACTAATGCAACAGGATTCATTAAGATAGGTGTTAGATGGAAGTTAAAAGAAGTCAGAAGGGTTCATATAACCAGAACAAGATAAACTACTATTAATCAAGGCAGAAGAAGATCTAAAGGTTAACTAACTCTCATTGCAGAAGGCAAAGTGGATTTGCCATCTGAATTATCATCCTGTGTCATTAAGATGCAGCCACATAAAGCCTTTATAACTACTTGGAGCTAAATGGAAGTATATAAAAAATACAGTAAGTTGCTGTAAGAACTCAACAATATTTGTTTAAAACTCCTTTATTTCTCTTTTTTTTTCAGTGAGAGAGGTAAAGGAGCAAATTAAAGAAAAAAATTAAGTATTGCGTGATTTTAGAAGCAATGAAATAAATAATATTTTTGTAAAATATTAAAAAACAACAAAGATAACAGTTCACAGAACATATCTGAAAGGAATAGTTCCTGCCAAAAGAAGCTATAATTGTATAATTAAATTCCTGTAAGAAATTCAAAGGAAATTCAGTTCTTGTATATAGAGTTCAACTTTGCCAGCTCCTCAGTTAGGAGATAAAACTAAAATATAAGTAGACACCTATGCAGCACTGTTGCTAAGAGGAATTATTGTAGTATTTTAGCTCAAGAAGATAAATACATAGTGGAAGAAATTTAATGAGAAAAGTCTTCAGTATCATAAGGTATAAAGCTTGCGTATTTGAAAACCTGTCCAAAACTATAATGTGAAATTTTAAGTTCCTTTTATGTTTGCTTATCATTAATACAAACCTCTTTTACAGTGTGTACTACTGCTTACAGATCATTATTTGCAAATGCTGTCACAAGACTGACAGTGGCTATGAAAGATATTCTTTGTATTTAAACCAGGAGCTTAAAGCAGATCACTACATAAAAGAAATACCATCTTCCCAGGATCCATTTCCCAGATCTCCAGGGTGTTATTGCAACTTACTTCCCTCATTAAATACCACACTAAGCTGTGAAGCAAGTAGCATCACAGTTCTGACTCGGTTAGAGGAGTATGATAGCATGTAAGAAACTTTATTCAAATATCTTTCTCTTTGCAAGGAGAAACTTACATCTACATTTTACCACTGTTTACCTAAAGACCTGCAGATATTTAGTTGAATAATTGCCTCATGTTCTGTGTAGGCAAGCAAAGGAATTTAAACATGCTTATATATAGCACCTGCACATCAAGCTTGCAAAGACACCAGGGGTAGTGAGATAAGGTTTGGGAGGTGGAGGGAGAAGAAAAAAAGAATTCATTAAGGATGAAATATAATTTTAAATTCAGGTATTTAATATCTGTGTCATAAACCTCATAATTGTTATCGATATTCTTCCATCCAAGCATAGAAATTTTACAATTTGTTATTAGAAATCTATTGAAATTTGGTCACTTTTAAAAAACTCTAAATGAACCCTCTTGCCTTTCAAGTTACAATTATGGGTAGCAATATATTAGACATAGATGGAAATTGAAAATGATTCTGTGAAAACTACTGCGCCCATATGGCCTCAGAAATTTCTATGTCAACAATGTTAAACTAAAAGCTCTTGAGACATAAGAGCCTTCAGTGTTTTTCTTAGTTTCCATATAAAAAAGATGTGATTTATTTTTCAATCTGAAAACAGAAAGCTTTATTAGTGAACTATTTTTAAGTAACTGCAGTTTCATACTTACCTATTTGCACTTTGAAATTTTTGTCTAAAACACATACAGAAGACTAAAATGAAAGGAAAGGAGGGGAAATCTACTGTCATTTAAAAGTCTCCCTAGAAGTAATTTTTAGCACTTCAAAAGCAACTAAAACTATTATCCTACGACAGAAAAAAAAATAGGGGAAATTCAAAATGGAAAAAAACCTTCACAATATTTAAATATTCACTTTAAGGACATGTTTTAAGCTGGTTTTAAAGTTGCATTTTGGGACCCCTGTTGACTGCTTCTGTGAAAGCATTCACATAATACAGAAAGCAGCAAATTCCCCCTTCTTTTTTATTTAAAAAACCCATCTCTTTCTTTCTGCTTTTGTACAAGTGAACACCTGGCCTACAAAATTCAGTGACAAAACCTTCACCAGGGTGTCATTTTTGTGCAAAGCTAAAAATACTTAAAAATGTATATATTTTTTGCCTCATTGGAGCTTACGCAGCTTTATTTTAAACTTTTTCCATCTGCTCAACTGCGAGTACTAGTCTGTTTAAAGCAAGCTGTATTACTCATTCTGCCTACTTCTGGTGGGCAACCCAGCCAAAATGTTCCAGTGGGAGGAAGACTGGAGGGGAGGAAGAGACAGGAAGGAAAGAAGAAAAAGTTCCTTATTTCTTCTACAGAAGACCACACTTGTAAATATCGGATCAAAGATTATTCAGGGATTAATGGAAGGAAGGAAGTCACTGATTTCTTGGAGGGGGTGGTGGGGGCCTGAATAAATTGTCATTAAAATAATGCTCAGGAATACTTAAAACAGCTTTCTAGTTGGTATGACAGCTGGCCTGAGATCTTACTGTGCCTTTCATCTACACAAAGTTCTGCTTCTCTCTTCCCTCGCCACTTTCATATCTTGGTTGTAAACCACCTTCAAAGGAGGAAGGAAAGATAAAAAAAGGGCCACCAAAACCCTCAGCTCCTTTAAGGAGTGATAAATTTTTTAAGTAGATTTGCATCACCAGTGCTTAAATTTAGCTGTATTTCTTAATATTTCACTTAAGTTTATTTCTTAAGAATACATTACTGCAAATAAAAAGGAATTCAAATATTACCAAAACTTGATTTGGAGATATTGATGGTTTAAATTCAATAACCTGCACGTAGTAAGTGCTGCAGGAAGAGACGTGAAGAGTGTAGATTAGTATTATCTTTGGACTTTCCCCCAGTCATTACATGGCATGTAAGCAGGTAAGAAAAAAAAAAGATAGAGTATTTTGTGTCAGCTAGAGAAGAAAATGGCAGCTATTAGATGCTAAGTCTTATCTAAAAGGCATAATGCAATCACTGCAATATGAATTTCCACACAGCTGCCTGATAGCTCAGCGATAGGTTTCATTTTGTTCAGGATTTTGATGCCACCCTTTCCAGTGTCTGCCTGCACTGCACTAAACCAAACCAAACCCTAACAGCTGTCATGTGCAATTCATTCTTTCTCTCAGCCTGATCCTGAAGGGAGAACTGTGTGCGCTGGAGTGTTTTCTTTTTGATAGGCTTCTGCTTCTTTTTAAAATGTACGTGTTTTTCTCCATTTATATTAGAGAAAAGAAAGCCAGGGGAATTATGCCTTACACATGAAGAGAAGTAATGAATGTGGAAAGATTTAGGAAAGGTAACCAGAGCTGGCCATGCACAGACTTGCTAGCCTGCACTAACCAACCAGTTTTAGTAAATCTGCTCAGTACGTCAACCCAGAAATATCCATAGCAGCACATATGGTATTCTTAAAATCCTAATTCACTGAAGTCTTTTTAGAAGTAAGTTGATGAAAACAGCTGACACTGTTGAAACTGGAACACATATTGTTAAAAGCTTATTTTTAGAAATAAGAAAACACAGTTTCCACCTAGTCAGAGGAAGCTGAAGATAAAGCTTTCTACCTTAAAATTAATTTGTTTAATTACAAAACTATTAGTTCAAATGCTCTGAGAATGGACTTCAGCTATTCCTCACCTGCAAACAGAAGTTCCCTCTGTTCCTCAGTTCCCAATCTGCAAAACAGAAGTGCTTTCATTTTTTCTCATTTGCACACAAGAAAGGCCATTATATACATCAGCTGAGCAGCAAGTCTCTTAAACAAATTCCACAGCTGTGTGATCTTACTTTCTGAATCAGTATCCACGAGGCACATCAGATTTATTGATATGTGATATCAATTTTGCTTCTAGATGTGCTAATCTTTTCTTCTTTTTGTCTTTAGAACCTAGTGCTTTGTTTGCTCGATCGATGTTCAGAGCACTGATGTTTTATCACACTACTTGCCAGACTGCAGAAGCTTCTTAACAGAAATGCATTCAGCACTAAATACCCTGAGAACAATAAGAATGAAGTAAAATAGTTTAAGTAGCAAAGCAGTATTCAGAAAATCCTTAAGTAACAAAGCATATATTCAGACTGTACTAGGTGGTATAAACTACAAATAGGAGACTTTGTTAATATGATATATATATAAATGCTACCACTGCTGCTGTTATTAGCTTAGTCTGGTTTTGGTTTTCATTGATATTATATTCATGCTTCTTGAAAGAGAGGGGCTTGTAATCAATTTCCGTTAGATTGTAGGTAATCCTATGTTAGGAAATCAACTACAACAAAAGATATTCACAGGGTTTTCATTATCTTCCTCAGAAACAGATGTAAGAAAACTGCTGAAAACTCCTTACTTCACAAAATTTTAAGTTCAAAAACATTTTAACTAAAATACCTTCAAGTTTTGGACTGAAATTATTGTTGAAACAGAAGGGAAGCAATGAAGAGGCAACAGGGAAAAAATTAAACCCAAAATGAATTATGAGATTAACCATATGGAATACAAGATAGCCTGTTTCAATTCCTTGGTTTGAAAGTTTTGTAATTCCATACTACTTTTATTCTACTGATTTGGATTCTAGACAATGTGCAGACTTCTCAGTTTCATCCTGGTGAAAAATAGGATTTAATACCTCTGATTGAATCCATCAGAGTCTCACTGCTGTTTTTCAGCCAGCCTAACAAACAGGTACAGGTCACTGCCCTGGAATCGGCTTTGCTAATAAAGAGCAACTGCTTAAACAGTGCTGCTTCTCTGCTGTATCACAGAGTATATAACTCATTCTCTTAAACATGTCCTAAATAGCAAGGTATTACTGAATTCTGGGGCACGGCATGAACTTTATCCATGTCCATTTCTTCATATGCCATTCCACATACTACTTTTCAAAAACCAGGAACAATAAGGCTCCTGACAGTTCAGGGCACATTTTTACCCTTACTTGTATTTCACCATCTGCACTATGGATTTACAGCTTTTATGAAAGCACAGCATCTGCCATACATAGTACTTCCATCTCAGGCAAGGCTAATATTTACCACATCTGTCCAAGACTCCCAGCATATGATTTATTTGAATCACTCAAAGAGCAGAAGGTCAAATGCATACAGAAACATTAATATTATTTCCTAAGCTCAAACCACAGATCTCAACAAGATGATATGCAGAAGTGACAAACATAAGATAGCATCTCTGAAATGTTAAGGGCTGCTTTTTATGGGGTTCTTATTGCATTTACTGTCCTTTATTAAGGATCATCAGTCCAGATGAAAATGTAGCTTTTCCTAATCCAAATGAAGTACAGCTTTCTACGACCTCCCTAAAGCATGTCAGCAGTGTCAGCATAAGGAGTATGAAATTATGCTTAAAGAGCTGCATTTCTTCCCTCCTGGCACAAGCTCTACCTAAAGTATACCTTGTATACTTTATTCTGTATATTTATTTTATACTTACAATTTATATTTGTATATTTATATTTCTCATTTTATAGTCATATATTTATTTTCAGCTTATGTATTTTGATTGCATGCTTCAATGCTATCCTTCTAAATCTACACTTTTCCTATGTAAAATAAAGATATTTTTATATTTTATAGCATTCTCTAAAATTCACATTATTTAACTTTTTAGTTAAAGTAGCTGATTTTTATATACTACATTTATAGTCCTTTAACTTGTAAAATATTTTTCAGAGAAAGCCATACCCAGTCTCTTTCAATATAGGAAAAAAAGAAAACACTCTAAAAATTTTTATAATCCAAACCAGATCCAGGAAAAGCCAGGTCCTCCAGAGATTGATCATGCACGAATTTTCAGAACCTCTTGTCCATATTTTGATCTTTGTTAACATCAGTGATGCCTGTTCTCAACATATTAATTGCAATAATAGAATTATTTCTGGGTTTAAGTGTTTATACTGATCATCTGCTTCCATCTCCCGCAAAGCCACTCAGTATTTTTGGGAGGAGGTGGCTGGCTGTGGGGAGGCAGAACTCGCTCAAACCAGAAACAACACACACTCAGTTTGCTGAGAATGTAACAGTGTTTTGTAAACAAATACACTGTAAAAACATTTGTGTCCATCATATTACTGGTCTATATACAAGTGATATTAAGATTTTATTCCACATCTCACTTGTTAGAATTCATTGTATTATTGAATGGGAAAAAAAGAAAAAAAAAGTTCTATCCTTCATGAGTCACAAGTCATTACCTTACTGTGTCACTTCACAGACAATTAATATTTGATGTATGTGCGTCAACCCAGAAGTGCTTTCATGAAACATCAGCTTCTCTATTAAAGGCATATAGGAAGTATCAACATATTTATTCAAAGAAAATATCTTGCAGAAGCAAACTAAGACATTTTTGTCAGATTTAAGTGAAGGCACTCTTGAAATGACAGTAGCTGCTGTGTGCAGTTTATAACACACCCACATGCATTAAGATATCACACTCTGAAACACGCAATGTAAAGTCTCAGATGAACTACACATTACTAATCTCACTATAAACTCTTTCTGTAAGCACAAGGGTTTATGGAAGAATATTTTTGCCCTTAAAATGACTTCAAATCAACTAGTCCTGTATAAATTTAATGAACAGGAATGCAATAGAAAAAAAAACCCACCAAACTAAACACAACACACAAAGAAAGAAGAAACCGTGTAACCCTAAACTGCTTATCTGACCAGAAAATCGGCTGAGCCATATCACAACATAACTGATAAATCAGCAGGCACCATCTTTTAATTCTTTTTACAGAGGCAGGATTATTTTAGGTAAAAGTAAGTTTAGCAAAATCCTAATACACACTAGGAATTTAAGTAATCCATAGATTGCTCTGCTCCTTCAAAAGCAATATAATGGGATATTACCAAAATATGAATGAAATTTAGCCATGAGGAAAACACAGATGAAACAGGAAACTGCAAGTATTTATCCAACTTTGCTCTCTCATTGGCAAGCTTCTAACTCAGAGGGAGTCCGCCAGACAAAAACTCCTGCAATATCTGTATGAAATTGTCTATTGTTACAAAGGGCTATCCAGGTGGCTAACATAACAGGCTGTATATATGTCTCGCACCAGATATATTAAAGCAAGATGCAAAAAATCTTTCAATGGCAATTAAGTAGTGTCTAAGAACAAACTTTCTGCAGAGGCAGGGGAGAAGTAAGTAACTGTATTAACTGCTATAATTCAAGGATATCTACCTTGCACCATTTATGCTCTATTTATTACAGCTAGATTAGTTTATTATATTTCATCAAATGCTGTTATATCTAAACCTTGTTAGCATGTCTTCAGGATGATCCTATTATATAGAATATAAGAATTAACACTGGAGAGCTGTATTCCCCATGCTGTTTAGGATATCACTGCAACAAAGACTGGAAGGGCCAGAGCTGGATGTTCAAGGATTGAATCACTGTCAAGAAGGCTAACTCAATGACAGGCACACAGAGAATCACAGAATGGTTGAGGTTAGAGGTCATCTGGTCCACCTCCCTTCTCAAGTAAGGTCACCTAAAGCTAGTTGCGTATGAGCATGTCCAGATGGCTTCTGAATATCTCCAAGCATGGAGACTCCACAACCTCCCTGGGAAACCTGTGCCAGTGTTCAGTCACCCTCACAGTAAGGAAGTGCTTCCTGATGTTCAAAGAGAACCTCTTATGTTTCAGTTTATGCCCGTTGCCTCTGGTCCTGTCACTGGGCAGCACTCAGAAGAGATTGGCTCCATCTTCTTTGCACCCTCTCTTCAGGTATTCATATACAACGATAAGATTCCCCTGAGCCTCCTCTTTTTCAAGCTGAACAGTCCCAGCTCTCTCAGCCTTTCTTCATGTGAGAGATGCTCCGGTCCCTTCACCATCTTCGTGGCTCTTCACTGGACTCTTTGCAGTAACTCCAAGTCTACTGAGGAGCTCAGAAATGGACACAGAACCCCAGATATTTAGGATAAGCAACTGCAGATATTTATGACATTTATGATAGGCCTATATATCTATTTACAAATACATATGATGTGCTGGATGGCTAAAACTGAAGAAACTTGGAACAGGAAAGATTCATAGCACGGGTCTTTCCAAAGGCAAATAAGCTCTGTTTTGTGGCAGGGCTTACTAACACAATAGCATAATCATGCTATAAGACCATGTCTTTTTCATTTTAGTAGTCTTCTGCCCAGTCCTCTAAAGAACAAACAGCTCAAATCTCATATGCCTACATAAGACCTATGATATTGATCTGTCTCCAATTATGTGTATATATAGCTTCTATACATAACAGGTTAATTTAATATCCAGAGATGTTATGAAGCCTACATATTTCACTAATAGAAGTGTATCCTCAAAAACTGTTGTATTTAACATAAAATAAGTCCTTTAATTAATGTTTTCACACCATTTATACACTATTTCAATGAAAACCTGGAATGTAATAATTTTAATCTGGGGTGTTGTTTTTTTTTCTTTCCTTGCAATATAAATGCAAACTCACGTTCTTTTATTTACTTATATTAAAAATGCTGATCTATCTAGAATAATCATAGTATTTTTCTACTTACATTCGAAGACAGTTTTTAGAATTGATACTTTAATAATCTAAAACAACAAAAAAAAGCAATTCCTTTGCAGTCAATGTTTAGGTCCCAGTAGAATGCATACAGCTTTCATTAGACTTCACGGAGTTTTATACTATCTTCCCAATAGAGAACTGTAGCCAGCATCTGTTTACAGATGAGATTGCACACTCCCAATTAGAATTTACAAATTAATTAAAAACCACAAAAACAAACAAACAAAAAGTAATTTTTAAACCAACCAACAAACAAAAACCACCAAACACACCTAGGAAACCAGTAAAGAGTTCAAAATGACCACAAAAAGAATTAGCCATATGCTCTTCCCTTGCTATGTAACACTGGGGAAATCTCTCCAGCAACCTTTTTTACCTTGGAACCATATTTTCACTTTTGTTTCATTCTCTGCATGGGAATATGCCAGTCAAATCTAAGACACAAACAAGAATGTTTACCAAAAGTTTCTATCTTTCTCTCACTTTCCCACCCTCCAAATATCAAGGTACAGTTAAGAACCAGGGATTACAGCTTGAGGAATGAGATGTTCTAACCCTGTCATGGAGATTTATGAAAAATCTGAGTTTCTATCTTGGATTGTGATCAGAACACTAAATAAACACAAATGTAATCTACATAGCAGGATTATTTTGAGATTAGCTTGGATATAAAAAAGTGTTTCTTTCTATTTATAGATTTGAAAATTTTTATACACTTCAAATTGTACAAAGAAAAGGTAAATTTCCAGGAGCTATTAATCTTAAAATGTTTAATCATCCCTGAGTTAGAACAGAATAATATTCTGCCTCATGTAATGTTCCGTTTACATTTGGACAAAGGAATACTAATTTTCCTTGTAGAATTTCTCACATTGTAAATTGCCTGTTATTCTCCATTTCTGCAAAAGACTTTTTTCATGTTCCACAGACAATTCTACATACAAAAGAAAACTGATCTGCATGTTTATCATTAACTCGTTACCACCAAAATAATCTGTGGAAAGAATAAAGAACAATTTAGAAGAAACATTCTAAAATATGCTTGCTTTATGAATTTTTCCTCAGTATAATGTTTTACCCTTAAGTGTAAAACTGCAGTTTTAAATTTATGCATGTACCTAGCTTGTTCTTTTACAGGCATTGAGAGTTCAAAGATCCACATTTGAGAATGTGAACATATATTAGCTTGCAAAAATCAATTGATAGAGACTGAAATTGTATATAAATTCTTTATTATTTTATCCCTGCTTTTTATTCCCCACTTATATTATTGTTTAATTAACTCAACGAAAGCTTAATAAGTCCAAATATGGATCATAATATAAAATAAAAAACAAACATGAATCAGCTGAAGTTTTCTAACTCAGCACTTGATATTGTACAGAATTTTAAAAAACCTAAAGAAGAACATGAACCGTAACTTACGTTATGCAAAATTATGTAAATGAACAAAAAAGTAAAGAAAAATAATTCTGCAAATATTGCTCACAAGTTATTAAAAACAATTAAATTGCTATATAACTCTCAGTAAAAATGGGACATTAGATAATTAGAAATGTTAATGTTAATATTAAGAAACTGTAGAGTTCACTCATATTTTAACTGCTAATTGCTGCAATTAAAAATAAGGAATTCACTTTAATTTTCTTAACAAAGAGTTCAGAATTAAAATATATTTTGAAGCTATCACTTCTGAAAATGAATGCTGAATCATAAATTTGGATGTGCAAAATACTGTGTTAGCTTCATTAATATTAATTTGTTTCTTAAGAAGAAACTATCCTCTCTGAACAAAAAAAAGCCCTGTACATCTTTTATTTGAGAAATCAGATTTAAAATTATAAAGTTACTAAATAAATATCACTATTGCAAAGAATCATAGAATATTGAGGGTTAGAAGGGACCTTCATGATCATGTAGTTCCAACACACCGGCCATGGGCAGGGACCTCTCCCACTAGACCAGTCTGCTCAAAGCCCTATCCAACCTGGGCTTGAACATTTGCAGCACAGGGAAACTTCTCTGGGCAACCTAATCCAGTGTCCCACCAGCCTCCTAGTGAAGAATTTCTGCCTAAAATCTAATCTAAATCTACCCTCTTTCAGTTTAACTGTTACTCCTCATTCTGTCATTACAATCCTTGATAAAGATTTCCTCTCCTACTTTCCTGTTGGCCCCCTATAAGTACTGGCAGGCTGCAATAAGGTCTTACTGGAATTTTCTCTTCTCTAGGATGAAGAATTCCAATTCTGTCAGCCTGGCCTCATAGGCGAGGTTCTCCACCCCCCTGATCATCTTCCTGGCCCTTCTCTGGACTTTCTCCAACAGGTCCATGTCCTTCTTATGCTGGGGGCCCCAGAGCTGCACTCCAGGTGGGCTCTCACAAGAATGGAGTAGAGGGACAGAATCACCTCCCTCAACCTGCTGGTCACACTTCTTTTGATACAGTACAGGATATGGTTAGCTTTCTGTGCTGCCATCACACATTGCCGACTTATGTTGAGTTTCTCATCAAGCAACACCCCTGAGTCCTTCTCCTCAGAGCTGCTCTCAATCCATCCTCCATCCAGCCTGCATTTGTGCTTGGGATTGCCCTAACCTATGTACAGAACCTTGCACTTGCCCTTGTTGAACTTCATGAGGTTCACATGGGCCCACATCTCAGGCCTGCCAAGGTCCTTCTGGATGTCCTCCCTTCCCTCCAGCATGTCGACCGTATCACACAGCTTGGTGTTGTGGACAAACTTGCTGAGGGTGCATTTGATCCCACTGTCCATGTCACCAACAAAGATGTTAAATAGTGCCGGTCCCAACATCGACACCTGAGAAATGCCACTCATCACTGGTGTGCACTTGGACACTGAGACATTGACCACGAGTCTTGAGTGTGACCATCGAGTCAATTCCTTATCCATCAAGTGGTGCATCCATCAAATCCATGTCTCCAATTTAGAGACAATGATGTCATGTGGGACAGTGTCAATTACTTTGCACAAGTTTGTTTTTATTTTGTTACTCAACCATCTACAAAAAATGATTCAAAAACAGTAATTGAAAACTAAAATCCTCAGTATTGACATACGTATTTTCAAAGCCAATAAAGACTTTTAGGATAAGCATCTTAACAACAGCAAAATAGCTTCTTTTGAAAATAACTGACAGCCACTGAAAAATAAGTTTAAATTCTTTCCTGTAGGTTTATGCTTCTGCATATAAATAAAATTAGTTAGTGAATGATCATAGTACTCAAAATTACTTTTGGAACCTGGACTGGCTGTTATTAGCTACACAATTTTGTTTTCTGACAGAAAGTGATGCTTACAAAAAACATAATTATAACAATGGATATATTACTTACACTATTATAGCAGATTGATAAAGGATAAAAGTGCCATTCTAATTAAATAAATCTCTAGGTTTCCAAATATCTTGGAAGACAATTATATTATACTATTAATGGAAGAACATCATAAAATATTTTAAAATGTTGATTTTATTTAGATAGCTTATGTCATGGTTTAGGCCCAGTGCATAACAGAGCACCACAATGCCCCAAAAAGGGCTAGTCAAAATAAGGACTGTGAGGGCTTCTCAACATTTAAACAGGTCACAGGCAAAAGACAGACTCATCATAAGGAAAAAAAAAAAAAAAATAATAATTTACCAACATCAGAGTAGAACAATGGGAGATACAACTAGATCTTAAAATCAAAATACCTTCCCCCCACCCCTCCCTTCTTCCAGGGCTCAACTTCTGTTCCGGGTTTCTTCACCTTTCCCCTTCCCCCTTTGC
>NW_010168538.1:0-4621 GCF_000695765.1 Mesitornis unicolor
TGAAATAGTGTGTTGTAGTCCTTACAAAATTTCAGTTTTACTCAACAGAAAGCTGACTCTCAAATTCTGTCCCACTAAACCAGGACAATTTGTCACTTAATTTCATATATACAATGTACTTTTATCAGTAATGTAAGTTTTAATATATATAAAGCGTTCACCTTCAGATTTCAGGTTTGCCTTTCATAGGCAGAAAGGAGTGCCACTCTCATATAATGTTTATGTTTATTACAGCTTGTTAAAAGTAGTCATTAACATTTTCTATGTAGTTCACCTTAGTTATCCAATGTGTGGATAAGAGAAAATACTTCAGGAAATTTTTTTGATCAGAACCCTGGTCAGTTTTTCTGTAAGAATATTTTAGACAAGGAAAGGAAATTATGTTCATTTGAATGCTAACAGAAAAAGTTGCATGAGTCCCTATATCCCAATTAATTTCTATGTATGCAAACATTTAGGTGAAGAATCAGCTTAAGTACCTGACAATGGGAAGATAAAGATGGCATTGGTGCCATCAGCTGTGCATCTGGCATGTGGTTCTGTGTTATCTGAAATGAAACAAAATAATTAAATAAAGACTTACTTATCACATTCTGAGTTCAATTTTCTTTTCTGTTACATTGCTGATGTCATGACCACTATACTCGCTGTATACTTCCTTTAGCTAGTGATATTATTTTGGGCTGGCATTCTCTCCCATCACTGATACTGAGATTATCTGCCAGGTTTTCCTTTACATCATCTCTGGAAAGACTATCACCTTTATTTCTGCCATTGACCCTTGTCCACACTGTTTGATATTTTGAGACAGAATTGCTTCAATCTCTTTTTGTCTTCTGGACTGTCATCCATGTTTCTTCAGTCTATAATGGAAAAAAAAAGATCTGCTACATCTGCTACTGTTATTAAATCAAACTCTGTAAAATTCACATTGGTGTTCTCTAATCATTTATCACCAGAGCCATGAAACACTTTGAAACAGGCCTCTTCCTCATAATATTTTTTTTAAAATATGTTTCTTTCTATAACATAACTCCACCAGAAAATGTATTCTTCTCTTCTCTACCATGAATTTCCTCTTATGTCATGTCATTCTAGTCATAATAAGTAAAGGGTATCTGTGTTTCTCTGATGGCGTGAACACTGCTGTTTTTAGAGCCTAGCCTTCTGCAAGTTTTGCAGAAAAGTAAAGTATCTTGTAACTTCAAGGCAATCAGCTCAGCTGAGCAAGTGAAACTGGCAGGTGCATGTGGGTCCATTATCAGGATTGCTTCTGCCAGAATGATTTTATATGACTCTGCCTTCCTCCACGTAGCAGTTGGTGAGTCAGTTTTGCACCTAAAGAATGAGCTGCGCAGGGTGTTGAGGACCTAGTGTCAAGTTGACCTATGGCCTGCATCAAAACCACTTCTAATGTAAGTTTTAATATATATAAAGGGCTCACCTTCAGATTTCAGTTTTGCCTTTCATAGGCAGAATGGTGTGCCACTCTCATATAATGTTTATATTTATCATGGATTGGCTTCTATTTCTTGTTACATAAGCAAGCGCTTGCCAAATAGGTTCAATATCAAAATGTAGTTTCTATAATTATTCATGTGTGAGACTGATACTTGTTTTTCTTTTTTTTTTGCCAGTAGGTCTCATAGCATATACTAAAAAAGTATACAAACAGAAATATAATTTATTTTAAAATGCACATAAATGCACATTTCTTTTGGGTTTAGAGGGTGGATTTTATGGGGGAGGTTTTTTTGTTTTCCTGTTTGTGGATTTTTTTCGTTATCACCAAAGTCTATTTATAAAGCTGTACTGGGTTTATGTGGCAAGGTTTTGGTAGTGGCAGGGCCCTGCAGGGATAGCTTCTGTGAGAAGATGTCAGAAGCTTCTGCCCATATCTGACAGAGCCAGTTCCAGCTGGCTCCAAGATGGACTCACCACTGGCCAAATCTGAGCCAATCATAGATGTTGGTGGATGCCAGAGCAGATGGATGTGCCTGAAGGAGGCTGCAACCCCATGGAGAGGAGCCCACACTGGAGCAGGCTCCTGGCAGGATCTGTGGCCCTGCAGTGGACCCATGCTGGACCAGTCCGTTCCTGGAGGACTGCACCTCATGGAAAGGACCCACACTAGAGCAGCTCTTGAAGAACTGAAGCCCATGGGAAGGACCCATTTTGGAGATGTTTCTGGAGAACTGTCTCCCATGGGTGGGACCCTATGCTGGAGCAGGGAAAGAAAAAAAAACATGAGGAGGAAAGAGCAGCAGAGATAAAGTGTTATGAAGTGACCACAACCCCCATTCCCCATCCCCCTGTGCCACTCAGGGGGAGGAGGTAGAGAAATCCAGAGTGAAGTTGAGCCTGGGGAGAAGGGAGGGGTGGGGGAAAAGTGTTTTAAGATTTGTTCTTATTTCTCATTATCCTCCTTTGGTTTGATTTGCAATAAATTAAATTAATTTTCTGAAGTCAAGTTTGGTTTGCCTGTGATGGTAATTGCTGAGTGGTCTCCCTGTCCTTATCTCAACTCACGAGCCTTGTAAGGCTCCTGAAACAATAATCACTGTGTAACCTTCATGATAAATTAGTCCCTACACTAAAGAAAGCAGAGTCCAGACTGGCCTGGAGCAGTTCTGTGGCCTTGTGTGTGTAACAGATATGTATAACTCGCATCTTGTTATCTGTCTTATGCATAGTTTCTCTAAGTGTATATAAAATTTATATTCTCTTTTGTATTAGGTTTATGTGAGGTGGGGTTTTTTTGGTAGTGGGGAAGGGGCTACAGAGGTAGCTCCTATAAGAAGCTGCTAGAAACTTCCCTGGCTTCAATTTGGACCCACCTCTGACTGAGGCTAAGCCAATTAGTGCCTCTGTGAATAATCCGTTTAAGAGGAGTGCAATGCTGGGCTGGTCCAGCCCCAGCCCAAGAACTGGGAGCTCTTCAGGAACCATCATAAGAAAAGCTGCAGCAGAGAGAGGAGTGGGATGTGAGGGAAACAACTATGCAAACAGCAAGGAAAGGAGGGGTAGAAGGTATACCAGAGAAGAGGTTCTACTACTACCTGTGATGAGACTGCAGGTTGACCCGCTTGCAGCCCATGGAGATTCAGCAGTGGAGCAGAGATACACCTACAGCCCATGGAAGACTCCATGCCAGAGAAGTTGACTGTGACTGAAGAAGGCCATGACTCCATGGGAAATCTGTGCCGGAGCAGTCTGTGGGAAGGCCTGCACCCCGCAAATGGGTAGTCCACACTAGAGCAGTTTGTGAGGAAACTGCAGCCTGTGGGGAAGACTCACATTGGAAAAGCTCATGGAGGACTGTCTCCCATGGGAGGGACAGCACATGGAAGCAGAGGAAAGGTGGGAGGAGTCCTCCCTACCCCTGAAGAGGAAGGAGTGGCAGAAACAGCATGTGGTGAACTGACTGTAATCCAAATTCCACATACTCCTGCGCAGCTGGGGGGAAGAAGTAAAGAAACTGGGAGCAAAGCTGAGCCTGGGAAGAAGGGAGGAGTGAAAGAAGGAGTTAACTTTAAGATCTGGTTGTATCTCTCATTATTCTACTCTGATGTTACTGGTAACAAATTAAATTGTTTTGTTTATCCCCAAGCTGAGTCTGTTTTTTGTCCGTGACAATAAGTGATGAGTGCTCCCTCTTTGTCCTTGTCTTGACCCACGAGCCTTTTGTTATATTTTCTCCTCCTCATCCCACCAGGAGGAGGAGTGAGTGAGCAGCCGCATGGTGCTCAGTTGCCTGCTGGGCTTAAACCATGACAACTTTATAGGGACAGAGTTCACAATGGCTGAGTCTGTTACCCCAATACTCTGTGTTTTCTCCTATAGCTATAGTAAATAAACTGCTTCTGTTCTGACCTGATCAAAATGATATTCTGTTTTTTCCACGACAGGTGCAAGACACAAGTTACACAAGTGTCTTCTCCCTCAATTTGAGAGCAATGATTTTTTTTTAATTAAAAAGTTAAGGAATAAATTATCTATCTAAAAGGATTTGTATAGATGGTATACAGAGCTTGTAATAAAATAGGTGCTCTTAATAGATTATTAAAATAATGCCAGAACTAAATCTATCTGTGCATTCAGTGGCAATTCCACTCACTATACTCACTAGGAATACTCACTGTAAGTGGCAATAGCCACTATCAGTAATAAGGAAATGGACTACTATAAAGTAGTACTCTTAATATCCTTGTGGCACTTAATTCAGCCATCAGTATACAGATCTATCTGATATCTGTGGGAGCCCAGAGTATTCAGCAACTTGCACGACTACTCAGTAAATTGCTGGAATGATCCCTAATACTGGAGTCAATGTTATTGGTAAGGGAAAAACTAATTAGACCTGAAAAAAAATCTCACTATATTTACTGTGAGAGTTCAAAGCAGCATCTCATCATTGATCTCAAATGATAATTTAATTGAATTCAAGAAGGAACTAAAATCTTCATTGTAGGTCTAATCTTATGAAAGCCTTTTATAAATTATAAATTAAGAAGAGATAATGAATTCTTATAGGTGTCTGATAGATTAAGAAAATGTGATATCATTGCAAAATAAACCTTTACAATTCTGATGTGCCCTTGTGGCCAAGAAGGCTAATGGC
>NW_010168539.1:0-4127 GCF_000695765.1 Mesitornis unicolor
CTTTATTCACTGCCCAGAGCAACAAGGCACCGTTTACAAAGCCGGACCGAGCCCATTGCCGCTCATCCCCGTCTCAAGCACTGTGGGGAAACGCAGCGACCTCACCGCACGGGCGGCTGAATTTGGGTCTGACCGCGCTCCCGTCCCCCCGTCCGCTGCAGCGCTCCGCTCCGCTGGCGCTCCTGACGGAAAACCCTCTCTGGGGGCACAAAATCGTGCGTTTCGCTGCGTAAAACCTCGGCGGGGGCAGCGCAGAATCACCGAGAGGCTTATTTTCGGCTGAAAAAGCGAAGGGAGCTGTTTGGTGTTGGGGTTTTCTTGTTGGTTTTGGGGGTTTTTTGGGGATATTTTCCTGCTCCTGTTTTCGTGAGGAGTGTGGGGGATGAGGGGATAAAAATAATTATACCTGATAGTCCTCCCGTTAACCTGCGCCTTGGAGCGGCATTAAAATTAGCGTAGGGATTCCTTAAAAGGCTCTGGCGGTTGATGAATCCGTTCTATTTTCAAGCAGGAGATCTGAAGGTTTCGTTTCCAGGGTTTCACTGTGAGAAATCGCGAGTGCTCCCCTCATCAGCCCAAAATACACCGCAATGTTCACTGCACAGACTCCTTTAATTACCCCGGCACAGACGTCCAACCGGTTATTTCTCTTAACACCCGCAAAAACTGCAAACGTGGTCTCTTAGGAGATAAATAACGTTTTATCTTCCATCTGCAGACCTGGGGGGTCCCTTTTCACGGTGGGTCTGGAGGGGGGCACCATCATATAGTGATGTAGCCAATATAACCTTCGTATCATAATGTACCCTGAGAATAATATAATGTAACCATCATATAATAATGTAACCTA
Source organism: Mesitornis unicolor (assembly GCF_000695765.1). NCBI lineage: Eukaryota > Metazoa > Chordata > Aves > Mesitornithiformes > Mesitornithidae > Mesitornis > Mesitornis unicolor. The sequence goes on from NW_010168539.1 coordinate 851, forward strand.
AGAACCATATAATATAACTAACATACAATAAATATAACCCAAAAATCATATAATATACCATCATATCATAATGTAACCTAAAAATCATATAATATAACCATCACATAATATAACCATCATATAAAATGTAACCTAAGAACCATATAACCATAGTTTAATAATATAACCTAAGAATCATATAATATAATGATCATATAATAATGCAACCTAAGAATCATATAATATAACCATCATATAATAATGTAACCTAGGAATCATATAATATAACCACCATATCATAATGTAACCTTAAGAACCATATAATATAACCATCATATCATAATATAACCCAAAAATCATATAATATAACCATCATGTAATATAACCATCATATAATAATGTAACCTAAGAACCATATAATATAACCATCATATAATATAACCATCATATCATAATATAACCCAAAAATCATATAATATAACCATCACATAATATAACAATCATATAATAATGTAACCTAAGAACCATATAACATTCATATAATAATATAACCTAAGAATCATATAATATAAGCATCATACAATAACGTAACCTAAGAACCATATAATATAACCATCATATAATAATATAGCCTAAGAACCATATAATATAACCATCATATAGTAATATAACCTAGGAATCATATAATATAACCATCATACAATAATGTAACCTAAGGACCATATAACATAACCATCATATCATAATGTAACCTAAAAATCATATAATATAACCATCACATAATATAACCATCATATAAAATGTAACCTAAGAACCATATAACCATAGTTTAATAATATAACCTAAGAATCATATAATATAATGATCATATAATAATGCAACCTAAGAATCATATAATATAACCATCATATAATAATGTAACCTAAGAACCATATAATATAACCATCATATAATATAACCCAAAAATCATATAATATAACCATCACATAATATAACAATCATATAATAATGTAACCTAAGAACCATATAATATAACCATCATATAATATAACCCAAAAATCATATAATATAACCATCACATAATATAACAATCATATAATAATGTAACCTAAGAACCATATAACATTCATATAATAATATAACCTAAGAATCATATAATATAAGCATCATACAATAACGTAACCTAAGAACCATATAATATAACTGTCATATAATAATGCAACCTAGGAATCATATCATATAACCATCATATAATAATATAACCTAAGAATCATATCATATAAGGATCATATAATAATGTAACCTAAGAACCATATAATATAACCATCATATCATAATATAACCTAGGAATCATATAATATCATATCATATAACCAGATAACCAGATAACCATATAACCATATAATATAACCATCATATAACATAACCATCGTATGATAATGCAGCCTTAAGAACCATATAATACAACCCGAACCAAAGCCTGGCTGCGCAGGTTGCAGTTCCTATTAATCACATCATATACCCATGGAGCAGTGTGGTTGGAAAAGGCCTTTTAGGTCATTTTCAGATCGTTTGCCCCCCTCCCACGGTGACCCAGGGAGGTGGCATTCAGCTGGACCTCAGTTTCTTCACCACGGGCTCAGATCTCCTCCGAATTTTGTTGTCACAGAACCACAGAATCCCAGAGCGTCAGGGATTGGAAGGGACCTCCAAAGCTCATCCAGTCCAATCCCCCTGCCGGAGCAGGAACACCCAGATGAGGTTGCACAGGAAGGCGTCCAGGCGGGTTTTGAATGTCTGCAGAGAAGGAGACTCCACAACCTCTCTGGGCAGCCTGGGCCAGGGCTCTGTCACCCTCACTGAGAAGAAGTTTCTTCTCCGATTTCAGTGGAGCGGTCCCCGCGACACCTCTCAGCATCACCCCCAAGGGTGAAGGTTGTGCGGTCGGGGTCTCTCTCGTCCCACAGCTTGGCTGGTCCATGGTTTGGGAAGGGGGTTGCCCTCATCTCCTACACTGAGGTGGGCAGTGGCTGCATCCTCCTCCCACCCCTCTTCAACCCTGTCCTTCACAGCACCGAACACAGCAGGTTTACAGAGGCGCCTTCAGCTTCTTTCTTCATGGACCTGCGCTGCTTTCTGTACAAAAACCTGCGGATTTGAGGCACGGGAGGAGCCTGATGAGCCCAGGTGAGAGGAGGGCACGTTTTGAGGCGTTCTCACCCAGAACAACCGCGTCCTCCCTGACAGAAACCTCTACCGCAGCCAGGACTCTGCTGCACCAGATGCTGTAAGCAGCACTGGTTGTCAACCCCCTTGTGCAAGGGGTCTCCGGTCTTGGGTTAAGACAGGATTTAGGAGTACGATAACCACATTCTTGACCTTCATGGGGTTTTCTTTCCTGCTTCACGTAATAAAATAGCTTTAAAAAGTTGACCTCGTCACCGTTGTCCCAGTGAATGAATGACCAAGCCTGACCCACAGCACCGCAGGGTGTCCTGGTTTTGATTTGAGTTGATTTTCCTGACAGGAGCTGATAAGAAGTTTTGCTTTATCACCAGCGGATATTTACCATTGTCAAGCTCTGTTTCCCAGCCTTTCGACTGCAGCTCTGGCTTCAGCTTCGTTTATTTGGGGTTTTTTCCCACTCTTCTCTTTGCACGGATGGGCGCAGCGAGAGCCTGGCTTGGATGCCCCAGCACAGACGATCCGGAGTGACCCCAGCTGCCCCATACAGACGGATCCTACCCCGTAAAAGTCACAGCACTGAAACTGGGGAGTCTGTGGGGACGCCCCCTCCGATCCCTGCCCTCCCAGAAGGGCTGCGGAGCTGGCAGAGGAGCCGTGGGTGCTTTGCGACCCCTCCTCATTGCTGCGCTCCTTTCCGAATCGCTTCGCACGGGTCTTTTTTTCTTCCCCCTTCGCTCCCGCTCCGCTCCCGCACGGGCAGGGACCGCACATGAGGGGGCACTGCAGAACCGCGGAAACTCCCACTGCGGCCGCCCCTAAACCGCAAGAAACGCACCCGGGCGTCGCACCGACAGCACAAAATCCCCGTTCCCCCCATCCCCGCTTCCCCAGCGCAGAGACAGGCACAGACAGGCAGCGGTGGTGCTGGGAATTTATTTGGTGGTCACATTCGGACCCTCCGAGGGCATCTCCGTGTGCCGGAGGTGCCGATGCTCAGTGGTACTTGCGGGCCAGGGCGTGGGCCACCACGCTGACCAGCTTCTGCCAGGCGAACTGGCAGGAGGGGGTGAAGTCCCGGGCGAAGTGGGCGGCCAGGACGATGATGAGGATG
>NW_010168540.1:0-1472 GCF_000695765.1 Mesitornis unicolor
GACTCAAAGATCTTCTCCAGCCTCAATGATTTGATGATTCTTGGACCCCTCCAGTGATGATGACTCCACCACAGCCCTCCCAGTGCTCCACCACTCTCCCAGTAAAGAAATCCCTCCCAAAATCCAATTGAACCCCCAAATTTGGGTCCTCCAGACCCCTCCCCATGGCCACACTCCACCCCTCAATGTCCTTCTTGGGGTGAAGGACCCCAAAATGAACCCAGGATTCGAGGGGCGGCCTCAAAGGATCCTGCCCTGGTCCTGCTGGCCACACCATGGCTGGTGGGGGCCACCTTTGCTTGGTGGCTCCTGTTCAGCCCAGTATGGACCAGTATCCCCAGTTGCTCCTCTCCCATATTTGGGGATGTTGAGACCCAAGTGCAGCCCTTAGCCACATTGAACCCCATGGGTTTGGCCATGGCTCATCCACCCCATGATGGATTTTGGGAGGGATTTCCTTACTGGGAGAGCGGTTGAGCACTGGGCCATGGTGGAGTCCCTATCCCATGTGGATGTGGCACTTGGGGACGCATTTTAGTGGCCATGGTGGTGTTGGGTTGACTTGATGGCCTTAGAAGTCTCACATCTCAGTGATTCAATGATTCTTCAACCCTTCCAGGGATGAAAATTCCTCCCAAAATCCAACTTAAACCCCCTCTGGCTCAACTCAAGGCCGTTTCCTCCCACCCTACCCATTTCCTAATGAGGAAAACTTCAACACCAGATGGAGACCGTGGCCTTATTTTCTCTACTCCCACAGGTCATCTACCAACCCATCCCCAAGGAAGAAGCCTCCGTGGTTGGAAAATCGGGGAAATCGGAGCGCTTGGATCCCCTCCCCTATCTTCGAGTGCTTCAAGCCATCGACCACAAGTACCCCCAGGAGGAACGAGGGGATCTCTTGGTCTTCCTGAGCGGGGTGGCTGAAATCGGGGCGGTGCTGGAGGCGGCTCAGGCCTACGCCGCCCGCACCCAGCGCTGGATCGTGCTCCCGTTGCACAGCACCCTCTCGGTGGCCGAGCAGGATAAGGTGGATCCGAGCGGGGGGAATTGGGGTGTGATTTGGCACCCTGGGTGCTTTTTTGGGGTGCAGCTTTCGGCCCGCTCCGTGGTGACGTTGGATCGTGGTTTCTCCACCTCCAGGTCTTTGATGTGCCCCCTCCCGGCGTCCGTAAGTGCATCCTCTCCACCAACATCGCGGAGACCTCGGTGACCATCGACGGCGTCCGTTTTGTCCTGGATTCGGGTAAAAATGGCCCTTTCTGATGGGCCTTTCTGCTGCCTAGGGAAACTTCGCCCTTCTTCCTGCCCTGAACCCCAAAACTTGTGCAAAACTTGTGCAAAACTTGTGCAAAACTTCTCACAAATGTCTCTCTTCTGCCTTGAGCTTCTCCCCAATCTCTCCCCAATCTCTCCTCCAATCTCTCCCCAATCTCTCCCCCAAACTCTCCCCCAATCTCTCCCCCAATCTC
>NW_010168541.1:0-14115 GCF_000695765.1 Mesitornis unicolor
ATTAAGTGGGACTGACAGACAGAATGATCATTTAAGCCTCATTTCCTGAAGAAACTAGGCTAAAAACTGTTCAGTAATTATCACTAATTGGCCAGAATGCATCTCCAGCATTCAAAGAGGAATATTTAATCTGATATTTAAGTTTTTTTGGTGTTTTTTTTCTTTTTCCCCCCTTTCAACACTAAACAAGTATTTTGTCCCTACCTCATACCTTCCCAGGGATTCTTCCAAAGACCTTTCTCCCTAGAGCAGCCATCTAGGGCATTTGTCTGTCCAGATTCCTTGAACACAACTACTAGGGGTCTTTTAATAAACAAGATCATCTTGAATAATGTGAAGATAACTCATAGAATAGAGTAGAATGGTTTGGGTTGTAAGGGAGTTTAAAGGTCTTCTAGTTCCAATCCTCTTGCCATGGGCAGAGACAGCATGGATAATATGGATAACCATCAGCCTCTGACAATAACAGAAATATTTCCTCAGCTAATCAAAATAACCAGCTAACTAACTGTTCTAAACAACCCCATAAAAAGTGAGAATGAACTTAGATCACAAAGCCACCAGAACCTGAAGATGGAATTGCCTTTATCTTTCCTTGAGCAAGCTGAAACCATCCATTCAAAGGTTTTCAGTCTCTCATGTTATCTTTTATTAGACCATGGAAAAGAGCAAGGGTTTCAAATAAACACAACTCCAATTTACTGGGATGGAAAGCAGCTCTTTCATATTGATGGGATCTACGAAAAGCAGGTAGTCTCCTGCTCTGTTTCAAAGCAGCTGCAGCTTCTTGAACTGCACCAGGCTGGATTGGAAACAAACCTATTGGAGAGTTTCCTTCAGATACCCTAGTCTTGACAATGTGTCTGCTCTCTGATCTTCTCAGCAGCCCCCAAGATCTCGCTGTCTCCCTGTTTGCTGGGGTGTCTAACTTCCCCCCTGCTTCCTCTTACTCTCCATGAAGATGTCTCTCTACTTGAACTGGAGGGCTGCAGCCCAGATTAGACAAGCAGGTAGTCCTCCTTACCACATCTCGACTGGACACCCTTGGCAGGCTGAATGGACAATCAGTTGTCAACAGTAACTGGTCACTGTCTGTCATACAATGGGCCACCAAAGTAGAGCTCCTATGGCAAGAATCATTATGGGTATATTATGTCTTCTAAATGTCATATTTTACTCCTAAATAGGAAGGAAGTCTTGTAGCAGCAAGGAAGGTGCTCTTAGGAATTGCTCTCTGAGTAAATGCAAAACTGAATCCAAATGAAGGCATCATCACTCTGCAGAGCATAATCCAAGCGTATTTAGATGCCCAGTTCCCACTAAGAGTTAATCTTGTTCACCAGTGACTGTCATTCACAGAGAGCAGAATCAGTTATCAACTTTCTGCGTATATTTAAGTGCACTCAGATTACCATTTATGAGGCAAAATTCAGTTGGAGTTTGACCAGTTAACAGCAGCTTCATGATTTTTGCATTCCCACTGTCTCACAGAATTAAAAAAAAAAAAAGAAAAAAGAAAAGGTTTTGTAAATGCAAGATATAAACCCCTGATTTCTAGGCCATCTATAATGGCTTTAGTCTTTTTTATCTTCTTCCTTTTCTTGTAGAGAGTTCCTTCACTAACCTATTACACAAACCACAGTCTCTTCTCCTGGAACTGATGTGTATTTTACTATGAGGTGTAACAACACCTGATGGGCACCAAATGAGTTGGAGAGATTTTATCCAACACTGGAACAAATTCTCTCTCTGTGTTATGTGAATATAAAATGCATAACTTCAGAAAAGACTCTCCTTAAAACCTGAAAAAGAACAGAATTACATCTCCCAGGCTAGTCATTTATGTAAGAGATTTGGGGATGGCCACTTGTCTACTGATGGGGAGGAGCAGGGAAGAGGGATGCTCATTTTGTTATTGTAGGTGGAAGTCACGACACTTCATCAGGCAGCACTACACTACATGTACATCTCAGACCTCTAAAATGGGTTTCAACGCTGCTCTTTAGGGTAAACTGTGAGGTTTACATCAGTCTATGGTTTAACAGTTACTAACACACAGGGATGTCGTGCTACAAAGAGAATGATATCATCGTGTGGTTAGATTGCCTTACAAATTACCTCAATAGGATGCTGAAAGTGGTTCTTTGATATTCTGTTAAATAGATTTAAAGAACTCCAAAGACTAAGGAGTTATTTCCTTGGGGAAAAGTGAGGGAAAACAGAGGCGTTAAAGGTATTTACTGGTAAAAGAGAGACCGGAGAGCTGTCTCTTCCAAAGGGACTGCTCCAGGGATGTAGCATTTTACCGCAGTCAGACCAGAGTGGCCAGGTCTGCAAAGACCATGGGGAGAGACTTAATAACAAAAAGATCTTTTTTTTTGTCTTGCACAAGAAATCACATGGCATGGATTTAAAGTGGTAAAAGAGCAAGGTACTAAAGAGAAATTGCTTTTTTGTGTCTTTTTCAGTTGTTCAGTTGATTATAAGTCTAATTTTTCCAGGAGAGGATTCCCAGCTATCCTAAAACTATACTTAAACTTATTCTCTTGACTTCAGCCTAGCTCACAGCAAAAAATGTTCTGAATACAGAAAAGAAATACACATTTTAAGTGTCATTATATCATTTGTATATTTCTATATTTCCAAAAAGATGGAGTCCAACAAGTAACTTACTATTTTCTTTGAGAGACTTGACTTGTGACATTTTCGTCTAACTCAAAATTTTCAACATCTGTCTCTAATTAAGAAGCATTTTTCTACTAAGAACAACGATTACAGTGTCTGAAAGTGCTGTTACATAGCTATGATTCATATCTCCCTCCTAAGAAGCTTGTCTTATGTCTTGAAATTTGAGATCTGTAAATCCTTTAGCTAAACATTTATATCTGCTACTTAGGCCTTGATTGTGCAGGTGCTTAAATTTGCAACATTTTGCTGAGTTTGATCTATAAATGCGTAACAGACGTGTAAGTGTTTTGCAAGTCTGGGGACTTTTCTGTCAAGGCTTTTCCAGTTTCATGTAATGTATTGAATTCTGTCTCCTGTGCAATCCATTTTACAGTAAAAAATGCCCCATGTAAAAAAGTTACTTCCTCAATTGACTGGAGACAGCTTTCCTCAAATCATAAAATAAGCAGAGAAAGACGACCAATTGAAAACAACAACAAAAAAAAGAAAACTGGTTCTCTGAACTTTTATTTTTAGATAAGCATTAAAGGGTTTTTTTTGGTGGTTGGTTGGTTTTGAGGTGATTTTTTTGTCAGCTAATTAAAAAAAACTTTTTCTATTTATCTAGAGATTAAGATGACCTCTTCCCTGAAAATTTAGTGCTGCTTGCCAAATGTTTGATGGGAGAATGATACATGACAATGCCATGTCCTTCCCTCACATAAGATAATACGTAATAGCTGTATACAACCTTGGCAAGGACACTGCTTTGCTTCAAATATATATGTGCACTACTCTAATTAGAAAAGAAGGTCAAGGAAGTTATTAGTATAGTTTAGCACAGTGCAGCACACAAAAAGGATTTAAAAGAAAAAGTAAGTCAGCCTACTAAAATATACAGAGTAAAGTGGAAACCCACTGCTGATATGGCCAAGAGTCCTCTATTTACCTCTGAGGACTGAGTGGGCTTTGTGCATTATTTTTTCTCATGTTCTATCACGTGATAAAGAAATAAAGTGTGGAACTCCAAGTCAGTTTGGATTTATCATGTATTTCCTCTCTCATTTGGAAGTAGACAGGTTCAATGAGGACACTTAGAAGAAACTGTGTTCCCTCACACCTGTATATCTACCAACGCCATATCAACTTAGAGCCACAAGCCTTGAAGCTTAGCAGAGTTTTGCTGATAAGGACCTTCTTTTTCTTTAGTTATGCCTTCTGTTGTGATGGTTAATTCTTCTTACCCTTGAGACTTGGTGGAAAATGCAAAAAAAAATATCTTACTCTTTCTCAATCAGATGCTTACATTTAAACTAAATTATGAAAGAATAACTCTGAGGAAGACATTAAATCAGAGGAAAATAGTAATATTTGGCATTGTGGAAAAAGAATTTCCAACAACCTTTTACATATGGCTTAATATACCAAATGCCTTTTTTCTGAACCAAAAGCAATTAAATGCTACTGGTGTGGTATTGTCTAGCGCAAGTAAAGTGTAACTCTTACATTGGTATTTGGCTTCTTTGTCCTAAGCTACTGCCTCTTCTTATTCATCCCTGCATTGTGGAAGAGTGAAATCGCTCTGAGTTGTCTTTGAACAGATGAATCTCTGTCATGGCTGTATGGCAATGCTGGGTGTCTGAATTATTGGATTCAGTTGCAGAGTCTGATCCATTTCACACCATTTCAATGGGGTGTACTGAAAAAAGCTAATACTGTGGAAAAGACACATCAAAATATCTTAATATAAGGAGATTTTATTGTGCTTTGTGAACCTGGAAGAAATTCAGATCTTCTCAGCTGAAATGACTTCCTATTGGAGCTTGAAAGTATTGGGAATATAGTTTGAATTTTGTGTGTTGTTTTTTTTTTGTCAAATATTTAAACTTCATCAAAATACTCTTTTGGACTCTTGCAAATGAACATATTTGGAATTTCATTAACCCATATTGTTGCTTTGAAATTTGAATACATTTGCAGTTAAAAACAGTATAAGAAAAGGTCAGATTTTAGAGCATTTGCAAATGTATGTGAGGTCTTTCTTTTCATCCCTCACTGGGATCAAAGTAATGAAGAAAATCACATTTGTGCAGTTTCTTACCACCTCAGTGCATCACACACTGCTTCAATTGAATTTGCCTAAAATATTTATGTTTCGTACAAAACTGAGGTGGTCCTTTTCATGAAAGACTTTCTTTTTAAAATATTTTTTTCCTGTTTGACACACATTTCTTCACTCTCTTACCCATCAAGGCTGATAGATAACAAACGCCTTGTCCTCCAGGATCTTCAAAATGGCATGCACTCTTTAGGGAACTCAAGTAAGAAATTACTTAAAGAAGGAGAATAATAATTATTTCATGTGTGATGTTTTCTAGTTTTGTGATTTTGCTGTAAGTTTAGGCCTGTCTTCTTTGTCCATTTGAATATATTTTAAACTTATTAGAGAAAGAGAGAGAAAGAAGTACCACTGGGTATTGCTTTATAATCTAAACAACAACATAATAAAATTTAATTTGGAAAATTACAAAGAAATAAGTCGCCTCTTTAGAATAGTAATATTGAAGAGGAATGACATAGAAACATTTTAGGGCTGGCCACATCTGATGCAGACTGAGACATGAATTTTGTATCTGTAGCCATCCTTAAAAGTGAACAGATCTTACAAAGACTATTTTACATACTTAACCTCAAACTTTGAAAGTCATTCTGTTGGTTTCAACAGAACTAATCATTTAGGTAAAACTAAAAGATTATGATGTCAAGTATGTAATCACGAAAATAAGGTCCTTTCCCACAGAAGAATGAAGCTGAAAGGTAGAAATCTTGACTATAAAAGTAGTTGATGACATTTTAGGCTCAGTGACTTCTCTGCATTTACTTAACTGTGACCATTTCAATGTGACCATGCTATAATATGATTATGGTCATTTATGCTGGTCTGATGCACTTGCAAGGAGTCAAAGTATCTTCAGTGCGGCTCTCTTTTGGCTCCTGCCACATGCTGACCCACATCAAAGCCTTGAACACGGGTGCCAGAAGCTCCAGACGCGATAAAGTGGATGTGGAAAATATGCAAATCATCCTTAGGAAGAAATTTCCATTTCTGTACCAGTAGTTTTCACTTTAATCCTTTTGCCTTGAAGATTTCATTTCCTTGGAAGAAGGGGGAGTAAGGGGATGGATAATCACTCTCTAGTTCCATTTCTGTTGTTGCAGGGCCCTGATACTGAGATCCCATTTCTCAAGCTTTATTGACTTTGATAAAAGCCTTTGACTTGCTGAACTTGCTCTCGCTTTAGGTATAGCTATAGAATTATGGATTTCCTGACATAATAATTAATCTTTCTCTTTTTTGCTCTCTCTTTACGTACATGTGGGAACCCAGTAAGCTCACTTATAAAATGTTTTTATGCAACATCTATCTAAAAACAGCAACATTTTTTTTCCTCAAATTTGTTGGAGAAATGGTCAGGAGGACCTCTGCCTTGCTGTGCTAGATACAAGAAACCATCACAAGTTGTGCCGCTGTGCAAGTCACTCTTTTTTAAGTTAAAGTTCTTGCAAGAGAGCTCAACAGTGAAAGTGAGAAACAGATAGACAACTGGAATTAAGTTGTGCTTTTGATAAAACAGCTAAATGTACAGGGATATATTCAGATTTCACTCTAATCTTTTTCAAATCCCTACTGTTACTTTATTTAGGGAAAGTCTATAAAAATCAATTCAGTTTAGCATCAAATTGTGAGATATAGTGAGAGTGTTGCTCCACCACTTCAGTGCTTTATTTGATGACCATAGTATACCTGGACTTGGAAAGAAAGTAACACACTGTAAGCTTAATGTATTTATTATTTTTGAAAATCATATTTTGAAAATCTATTGGGACAGAATACTTTATATGTTGATATGAACATCTTTAGGAATAAAAAAAGTACTGTAGTTACAGAATTGTAGTGGTTTCAAAAACTGGTAAACTGGAGCCAAACATACAAAAGCTGTGGTAAAACCAAGAAAATTATTATTATTAATTTCTATGACTCAGATATTCAAGGAAGCTACCACAGTTTAAAAAGTTTCTGTAGGTCAGCTGAGCTCTGGTTATTGTCTGTGTAGACATTTTTAGCCTATATTCAATAGAAGATAATGCAATTTATCTTAATCCTCTGCATTGCAGTTTAAGTAGAGATTGAGGGTCTCACAGTAGCTAAGAGCATTCCAAAGGGCACCATAACTCTGTAAGCCATGGCAAATTGGTTCAAAGTTCGACCCTTCAGTCTCATAAGCAGAGCATGAGACTGCTTCTCCTTTCTTCTATCAGCTACCCCCAAGGGACAGCTCCTCACTCTTGTGTTATCATAGAATCATAGAATCTTTAGAGGTGGAAGAGACCTTAAAGATCATTTGGTCCAACCCACCAGGGGCAGGGACACCTCCACCAGCCCAGGCTGCTCCAAGCCCTGTCCAACCTGGCCTTGGGCACTGCCAGGGAGGGGGCACCCACAGCTTCTCTGGCCAACCTGGGCCAGGACCTCACCACCTCAGGGGGAAGGATTTCTTCCTAATATCCAGTCTAAATCTCCCTTCTTCCAGTTTAAAACCATTTCCCCTAATCCTCTCACTCCATGCCCTTGTAAAAAGTCCCTCCCCAGCTTTCCTGTAGGAAAACATCCTTGTCATCACGTCTCAAAGTAGGGAAATAGTATCCTGATGGCCGTTGAACCACATGCAAAATAAAATCTAAAATGAAATTCCAATAGTGTAGTGATAAGAGTTTTCAGTAATCTTTCTGGCTTGGTGTTCATATTTTCCAGACATGGACACACTGGCCTTCTGAACCTGCAATAATTCCCCTTCCCTCCCCTTATGCACAGATGAGGAGACATTATATATCTGATATATTATTGGTAAACTCTTCTTTTTTAGCATTGAAGCTGTGAAAAACACAATAAAAAATAGATTCAGGAATTCCAGAGAAGAGAGTATCGATGAATATTGATGATACAGATGCAATGGTTTTATTTCTGAGTTCAGAGTTTTCCTTTTAACTAGGATCCAAATTTCAGTGCTTCCAGTGCCAAGGTTATTGATCACTATTAATCTTCTAAGTCCACCTGCTTCTCACAAGTGCACAAGATGGAAAACATCCAGCATCCATCAGTATTAGTGAATTTATAACTATCAGTTATACTGTGCTAAAGAAATAAGAATATTGCAGGCTTTTGCTGAGGAACCATTTTCCTAATCTTTCTGTCTCTAGCATACATGCATTTTTTGATGCCACATCAGATCTCCTCATCCAGTCACATCAGATTGTCTTCCCTCTCAAGTCTTAGCTGCACCTTTAGAGAGAACAAACCACATGCAAATGCTCTGAACTCCACTGGCCAATCCTTTCCTCATCAGTATCTATCTGACAGTTTCTTCTATTTATTTATTTATTTATTTATCTCCTGAGCCTCTTTGGAGATTTGTGGTTGATGATGATTTGTTTGATGCAAAAAGCCTTTGCAATGGGATTCTGGAGCCGATTTCATGTCACCAAGAGTATAAAAGGGTGGAATGAAGTCAATGCTAAAACGAGCTGAAGGCTGCTGCAGAAAGTAGAGATTTCTCTTCTATGGCTGTGGAGTTATAACAAGAAGACAGGAAGCATTAAACAAATGAAAAATGCATTTTGAAGAAGACTTAAAAAAATAAAACAAAGTCTAGGCAGTAGTTTTTATAACCTGAACGTAACAGTTAACTCTACTGAAGATTTATTTCAGAGTTTTAATTTTTTTTACTAACATTATATATGACTGTATTGTACATTGCCTCTGAACTGGATAAAATAAATAGTGTTCTTTTTCATATTGGATATAATAACTTTTGCAGCACAGATCTAAAATATTATCCTCATAGCAATGAAGAAGCTTTATTATAAGTTTATTCCAAATTCTGGGTCTCAGCAGACAGTGATAGGCCCTCACGTTTACAAATGCCAGAGACTAGGAGAGGAACAACTTTTAACTAATCCAGTGGCCACTCCTTCTCCGGCCATAATAAATGCATAGAAAAGATGTCCTATAAACTATTCTTGTGACACAATCTTCATGCTGCCTTAAGCTTTTTTATCCCAGTGTGGAGCCAGTAACTTCCCAAGCTGTACAAATTTAGGTTCTCCCAGTTCTCTATTCATGCCCTACCTCTCAGGCACTTTCTGATAGCCTGTGATTGATGGCTCTGATACAACAGCAGAGGGGACTTGTCAGCTTTTCACACACTAATAAAAAAATGGTTAGTAAGGAATTAAATGTCATAATATATATTCCTGTGATGTAAGCAGCGGGCATAACCCTTGTGTTCATCTTGTTTTCCATGGGTATTTCAAATGGGTGTCATACCTTTGGACGTGTGCAACAGGGTGGTCAGGAAGGTATCACTGTGTTTTGGCTCATTACTCTCCAGTGTCTCTCTTTTACCCCACAAAGGTAGGAAATGAGTTTTCTTTCTTCAGCATCTCGAACACATAGGAAGCTATTTTCATGTTAAAAAGCCAGTGATCTACCACTTGATCTACCTTGATCTACCACTAAGCTTGATCTACCACTGACTGATGTTCAGACACTCCTCCTGCAGACTTTCTGCAGCATAATCACTTCTAGGACACAGTTGTGGCTGTTTTCTCCTTCATCAGTATTGAAGTCTTGTCCAGTATTCCTTGTAGTAGGGTAAAGTATGAATTTGTCCCGTGACATCCAGATGCCTCCTGGATGGGCTGCTATTGTAACCTTTTCAAGTAATTTGAAGTCATCAGAAAACTGCTCTTTCAAAGTACCATTCATCATGTCTCATGGAAAAAATAACTTCATTAGTTTATACATGCAATGGTTTTGTCTTGGGTTTGGTGGTAATCACTTAATTTGGAGCTTGGATAAAATAATCGTACTGTCCATCTTACTGCCCGTTGCATGTTAGAAAGATGAGATTTTACCTCTTCAAGCCCTTTAGCTTGCTTCACAACGAGTGGCTTGTCCTGGGGAATAAGTCCATCCCAACATCTCCAGCTATAGACATGGAAAAGTCTCTACAATCCAGTATTTAGTGACTTCTGCGAGTTTCTTTATGAACAGCTTAGCAATTTGATCTGTCAAGCTGATTGCTTAAGTATGGAGATGATGTGATGTGACCAAATTCCCACTTTCATATAAATAACATAGCTTTCTGACTGTAAATTTGGATTACAGTCTGAAATTGAATAGTTTGGGATGCTTTGGTTTCTGAAGTACTACATTGCTTGCCTTGCAGTATCCCAGTAGTAAAGTCTAGCAGTTCATCTATTTCCCAGATGTCTGAGTATTAGTCTACTTTGAATAACTTGAAATGAAATAGTCCCTTCCTTGTCCTGCTTCTGTTCATCTTCTGGTGAGGCTTTGCACTTATCTATTTTCTTTGCTTGCTCTGTTTTTATTCATATGTCATTCAGGCTAACCATGTCTCTGACGTCCTCAGTCATATTTAGCCAGGACACTGGTTTTGTAGAATTCTGTTTTGTATACCTGAGACAGCCTCTGCTTTCAGTGATCAGAGTGATATAATACACTAACTACATCTGCAGTTGGACTATGTATCCTTTATTCACACATCACGATGCTTCCAGCATTTCTAAGAATTGACTTGGCCTTTTTCTGTGTGACTGTCAGCTCTAACAGAATCAACAGCTGGATCTATTTCTTGGTAGATACTCATCAAATCTTTCACACACAAGCCAGCTTGGCTGAGGATTTCCATATCTTTTCATGTTTTCTTTAGTTTCCTCCAGTTGAGAATCTCTTATGCTAGTTTATTTTCATATTTTCAATGTGCAGATTTTTCTGGATGAGAAACCAACTTTATACATCTCATTTCATTACAAGTAATACTGCATGCTCAGTAGCATGCATTGAACTCAAGCTGAAAATAGGTTTCAGCCATTTTCATTTCAAACAGTTCCCCTTCCCTGAAAAGAGCACACCTTATTTATGTCGTGCATCATAATATCTGTACAAATCTTACCAGGTGTCTCTTGGATGTAAAGATGTGATAGATTGCATACAGAATCACAGAATATTAGGAGTTGGAAGGGACCTGGAAAGCTCCCCCAGTCCAACTCCCGCCAGAGCAGGATCACCAGAGCAGTCACACAGGAACATGGCCAGGGGTTTGGGTGTCTCCAGAGAAGGAGACTTCACAACCTCTCTGGGCAGCCTGGGCCATGCTCTACCACCCTCACACTGACAAAGATTTTCCCTCTTGTCCAGATTGAACGTCTTATGCTCCAGTTTGCTCCCATTGCCCCTTGTCCTGGCATTGGACATCCCAGAGCAGAGCCTGGCTCCTTCCTCCTGACACTTGCCCTTTACAAATTTATAAACATGAATGTAGTCACCCCTCAGTCTCCTCTTCTCCAAGCTAAAGAGACCCAGCTCCCTTAGCCACTCCTCAGAAGGGAGATGCTCCACTCTCTCCATCATCTTTGTGGCTCTGCTGGACTCTTTCAAGCAATTCCCTGTCATTCTTGAACTGAGGGGCCCAGAACTGGACACAATATTCCAAATGCAGTCTCACTGGGGCAAAGTAGAGGAGGAGGAGAACCTCTCTTGACCTACAACCACCCGTTCTAATACACTCCAGGATGCCACTGGCCTTCTTGGCTGCAAGGGCACATTGCTGGCTCATGGCCATCCTGCTCTCCATCAGGATCCTCAGGTTCCTTTCTGCTGTGCTGCTCTCCAACAGCTCAGTTCGCAACCTGTACTGGTACGTGGGCTTGTTCTTTCCCAAATGCAAGACTCTCTTTCATACAGGCCACTCTGTGTAGCCTCTTTCTCCATACCACCTTCTCAGCCTGGATAGCTGGACAGCAGGCTTTTTTTGAGGCATGAGATAGCTGAAACAAGTAACTGTTTTATGGAGCACCTTTATCTTGTTTACATATCAAGGATTCAAAGACATTTAAGAAGCTTAGAAGATTGTTGCTCTATAAATCCTAATGATAATAATAATTTAAATATATTTCCTAGCAGATGTTTGTTGTAACAATTCCATATTTAAGGAAGTATTAGAAGCTACGAGAACAGATGAAGTTTTTGATGTATCATACTAGTTGCAACCTTGTCTTAGTTTTGTTTGTATTCAATTTCAAATGTATTCAGTGACTCCTTCCTGCAAACAGATGGGCTTGTGATTATGACCTGCCACAACTTCTGTCACACTGCCTCTGTGGGCTATGCAAGGATGTAGGTGGATTTCCATACATACATAAGTGCTAAGCTAGAGACAGTGAAGAGTGATTCAGAGTGACTCCCAGCCAGGGCTTCCAGTGCCTGTTTACCTGTGTAGTCATGGAAAGAAGCAGGAACCAACCTGTTGTAGGAGCTTACCTGAGGTATAGAAATATTTCTCTGGTAAAGCTATGGAAGTATTAATGTAATCAAATTGCCAAAGACTCTGAGGAGGACATATCTGTAATACTGGGTATAGCTTTGCAGCACTTTATAAAATCACTCTTGTAAGAGTGCATTTACTTCTTGAACCCTCTGACACTGCTTGTCAGTGAGACAGTATCCCATTATTTCCTCTAGACGGAAAAAGGTAAAGAGACTAAGAGTGAAAACATACCCACAAGCAGAACTTTAGAAAAAGAAAATGGAAGTGGATCTTGAACTCGCAAAGGCAAGACTAGTTCCAAACAAGTTAGGGCACTTAAGACAGAACCAAACATCTTAACATGTGCCTTCTTAAATCTGCAGATAAGCAGGTCTAACTCATGGTGCAAAAGAATGAGCTGTAAAAGTTAGACATTTGCTCTGAGAAACTGAAGAGGTGTGCAAGTGCAGATAGGAAACAAAGCTGTCAAATTCAATAATGCAGCCTGAAAGAGTTGAACAGTCGGGGAATGACGAGGTCAACACTGTTTCTGAATAAGGACAAGGTTATAGATTTGCCATAGTGTCTTGAAAAAGTGAGAATTTTGAAGAGCTTATACTCAGGAATAACAGAAAATCATCAACAGCTGAAAATTAAAGAGTGGCAGAGGAAGAAGTGGTGGAATGACCAGCTCAGGGGGCATGAGGGAGAGAAAGCAGCTCAGAGGTTGAGGTGCTTTAATTTAGGTGTTCATATCAAGGTGTATACATGTGAGTCAGGTGCCTAAACAATCTGTACCTTAAACCAAAGTCAATGGGATGGGTGTCAGTACAGTCAATACTGCCAATAGAGGCTGGTGTAAGATTTAGCTTTTCATATGGCTGCACAAGTGTTCTGAAGAGTCTCCATTCAGCACATTGTCCTGATGAGAAGCTTGATTCAGTTCCCAAAACACTGGCTTTTTGTGGCATCTAGGAAGTTTTATGTTACTTGAGACATTCCCTGGGTCTAGCAGATGTGACCCATGGCCTGTGGGAGATACGTGATCTTCTAGATAAAAAATTAGAGACTCTATGATATTCTGGAAAATCTCAGACAAGAGATATTCTCAAAAATCTCCCAACATAGTCAACTAAATTGGGGTTTGGATTACACAGAGATCACAGATACTTGTACACAACTAACTGTAAGTATCTCAATCTGTGACCTGAATTGCATTTTAAATAATCAATTATACTGTTCTTAATTTGAACTCTGGACTTCTCATGCAAGTGATACTTGTATGGAAACATGCAGAGCTTCAAGCCTCGCAGCAGGATGACTTTCTTATCAACTAGTGTGTGAGTCATAAAGCATAGTACAAGAGATAAAGCAGAAGAAAGAAAGTGTGAGGTACATCTATCCATGGCTTTGGGAAATAGAACTTGCATTGATACTGTCTAAGTTATTTATTTAGAAAGAAACTGTGAGATATGGACACTGAAGGAGACAGAAGTAGCTAGGCAAGACATAAATAAATAAAGGCAGCCCACAGATCAGGTAAAAGGAAAATGTTCAAACTGGTTTGAAAATAAAGACACACAGAAAAAAAAGACAGGAAATCATTCTCTACTCCTTCACCTATCAAAATATCCTTTAAAGAAAACAAAAGTCAAATTTTCTATGAGAAAATCTGTTGTAAAACTCTGATTTTCCATGAGAAAACTAAAATAAGGAAATTTGAAAATTACAGTTTTTTGTAATAGTGTAATATTTCAGACAGTTCTGATGTTTCTTTCTCCTTGTACAGGTAATTTACAGAAGACTATTTCGACTAAATGAAAATCGACAATTGTAAGGGTTTTTTTTCACACAGATTTGGGGAACTCTCCTCGCCTCTAAAAAGAATTAAAACTAAGGAGATTAGTCTTGCAAAAATAAAAATAAAAAAAAAATAAAAAAAAGCCTTTTCTAATTCTCTGACAGCTTTACTGGTCAGTAATGTTGTCATTCTCTTTGGTCAGTGTTATTATACGACAAGGAGTGAAGTATTATTTATATTTCTAGTTTTTATGTGCTA
>NW_010168542.1:0-632 GCF_000695765.1 Mesitornis unicolor
TCTCTCTCTCTGCTTCCACGTGGGCCCCTTTTCGTAGGGGAAAAAGTCCTCAAAAGTCCAATCTGGGTCTGCCCACAGCCACAGTTCCCTCACACACGAACTGCTCCAGCACACACTGCCTGGAGTCACGGCTTTGTCGGGGGCAGCCACTGCTCCTGGGCCCCACCGGTGGCCTCTACAGGCTGCAGGCAGTCGACCCGGCTCTCGCCATGGGTTGCAAAAGTGGAACCTGGGTTCTGCGTCCTCCTCCTCCTCCCTCTCTTTTCTTTCCTTCAAACCGACCTTGGCATTTTTCAAAGTTGTTCTCCTTGGGCCTCACTCCTTTCTCTGCTGCAGGTCTCCTCTGATGGTTCTGAAGTTCCCGGCTCTCTCTTTTTTTTGGGATGGAGCTGCAGTGGGGCAGCACTTAAGTTGTGGTCGGGGCCAGCCAAGACCAGCTGGGTAGGGCTGGGGCTGCACCACCCGCACCTGGGGCCGCGCTGGTCAGGGCCGGTGCCAGAGAGAGAGCGAGGCATGGCCTGCACCCCCCTTAAATCCATGAATTTGCAGGGGCAATGATTGGCTTGGCCCTGGTCAGAGGTGGGTCTGACAAAGGAAAAGGGGGAGCTTTTCAGGTAGCTTCTTTAAAGGCC
>NW_010168542.1:676-878 GCF_000695765.1 Mesitornis unicolor
CCTCACAGAAAACCCAATACACCATGAAAATAAACAGACAGCCAATCCTTGTTGTAGACAGGTTTTAGAAAAGCCTGGTTTTCCAGTTTTGTGAAATGTGGCAGGATAGGGTGCCGTTTATATGCCTTTTTCCTCCATCACTGTAAAAAGTGGTGAATAAGACAGTTTTATTCTAAAATAATGTTTAATAGGTGGGTTGGAT
>NW_010168542.1:934-2183 GCF_000695765.1 Mesitornis unicolor
TCAAATTTTATTCTCAGTTACAGTGGTCTAAATATACATGAAAGACATTACACAGCAGTAAAAGTGAGCTGAATTTGCTCACTTTAGTGAAGCTAATGTGTTTTCTGCATGCCTCTTGAATTACTGCCTAGTTAGTTAAATGGAGAAGTGTTCAAATATTGATCACAAAGATGTTCGGGATGAAGCAATGTTTTCAAAATTAATGCCTATTTCTCATTTCCTAATGATCTCCACCTGTAACTTTAACCAGTCCTTGTTAGTAAGGAGTGTAATATGCTTCAGGGTAACTTACGTCCTAAACTATTAGAATTTTAGTCACATTTAAAATCACTTTCATAGTCTTCAGTCATGACATGCAAAAGTCACCTTCTTGTGTTTCTGATGCTTTTAAGGTTTGAAACACCATTGAGAAAGGCTGTGAGTTTGGTTAGCTGAAGGTAATAAAAAAAAAATCAATAAAATGTTCTAATTTGAAACAACTCCCTGACCTAGACACTTAATACAACTGCATAATGAGTAGTGCTTCTCCTCTAACATGCATTGCATGTGTGCAGCTCAACCCAACTCCTTCAGTAATCTGAACAGATCAGTCATGGACCAAAACTACAATCTCCTTAAGGATGGGCCTGTTGGACCCTGTTTTTGCCTTGTTCCCAGTTTCTTAGGAATTATATGCTTCTGTTAAAAAGAGGAAAATAATTTCCCAAAGCACAAAGCCTTCAGAGAAGAAAGCACTCCTGAAAAAAAGAAAAAAGAGCTTACTGAAAAAATAATGGTTTGTTTCTCTTTCTTTTTTTTTCATTTTTTTTTAAATTTAAATTTATTTTCTTCTTTAGAGGAACATACCTGAGAGTTCGAAAATTAACCCTCTAAGTTGCCATCTGGGCTCCCCATCAAATGCTCTTTTCTGCTGCGTACAATCTGAAAAACGAAGCGACTTGAACCTGACTCCCCGCGAACCCATTACGGCCCACGGCTCGCAGTGCACAAGGCAGTAAGAAATCACCACCACAGAGATTCGGCAGCTGATCGCTACTCACTGTGGCAGATGCACCCACCCTACCCAACAAAAGCAGTGCAGTTGCTGGCCCTGGTGACACCAGGACTGCCTCCCCCCTCACAGCTCATGTCTGGTCCACACAGTGGGGGTCAAAGGCGGGAAAGTTGGGGTCCTCAGCCAACAGGAGGTGACACGACCATGTATTGACCACAGATCAGATTCGACCAGGGTACAAATGGGGCCCCGCCA
>NW_010168542.1:2582-3660 GCF_000695765.1 Mesitornis unicolor
GCCTGAGGTGGTACCCCCTGCGTCACCACTCGTGTAACTCCCTGGACGGAGCCCGAACTTGTGGACCTCCAGACCAAGTTTTCGCGCCAGCCGGGCGACACGGAGTCGGGGGTTTTGTGGCATGTGTCTGTAACTGGGGGGGATCGCATCTTGGTAAGTGATGAGGAAGCAGGCGGATTTTGGGGCCCATGAGTGTTCTTGAACAAGGGGCCGGCAGGCGATTGATCCATAACTTCCCGAGTGGCCCACTGGGCAGGCGGTGTGGACCCCAAGGAACGAGAGGAGCCGGTTGTTATTGAAGTGAGCAGACTGTCGGAGTTGACTGCGGGAGTGCAGAAGAC
Organism: Mesitornis unicolor; assembly: GCF_000695765.1. Taxonomy (NCBI): domain Eukaryota; kingdom Metazoa; phylum Chordata; class Aves; order Mesitornithiformes; family Mesitornithidae; genus Mesitornis; species Mesitornis unicolor. Next base: position 2,924 of record NW_010168542.1, read on the forward strand.
TGCCTGTGTCCAGGCCATGTATGAGAGAGGGCAGGGGGACATCAGCGCCAGTGGCTCCCAGCCACCTCAGACCCCTCATCCGGGGGCTTCCTGATGCTTTAAAAATACACATGCAGTCCCTGAGGGAGCAGATTCAAAGGGCCATAGAGCAGAACCAGCGGGACCTGCAGCACCCAGCGCACGTCCTGACCTGGGCGGAAGCGCTGCACGATATCGTGGCACACGGGCGTGAAATGGGGTGGACCGATCCGGGCAGTGGCACCGATAGAGCCAGGTGGATATGGCAAACCAGCCGAAACCCTCCTGACAAGCGGCCCCTTCCCCCTCGGCAAAACGAGCCCGCGAAAGGGAGGCCCGGTAAAGCCTCGGAACCAGAGAGGAACAGCCTCTGGTGAAAAGCGTTATCACTGGGTGTGCCTCGAATGTTGTTACATGGGCAGGGCACCGAGCCCAAGAGCCCATAAGGTGGCTGTGGAATTGCTGGAGGGTAAAACCGGGAATGCAAAAGAGACACCAGCAACGGCCCCCCCTCCCCTGCAAGACAGGAGGTGAAACCTGAACCCTTTTGTGTCTCTGCAAGGGGTGTTAAATGGACCACAAAACTAGAAGCCGCGGTTTGGGGACTGGGCCGCCCAGTCCACTTGGTAAATTCTTATCAATGGTCCGCTCCTAAGGAACCCTACATACATATTCCTGTTGGTCCAAAGAGGGTAAGTTTAGAGTTTTTAATTGACACC
>NW_010168542.1:3758-4755 GCF_000695765.1 Mesitornis unicolor
GCGTAATGGGTGCTTTAGAAAGGTGCTTATTGGCCTGAACACAGTTTTGGCTGCCTGGAGAGAAGCAGATGACAGCAGTGGAGGTTGCTCTGAGCCCTTTTAAGGGGAATATACTCAGGTTTGATATTTTAGTGGGTAAGCAGTGGTGTCTGCCCAATGGCAGCGTGTGGAATTTTGGAAGTCGCAGGGTGGAAGGTGCTCATGTTAGGATTTTACAGCTTGCTCCTGCATTGCCTCCATCTAAAGTCACTTGTGTTGCCAGTATCCCTTGCCAAGCGTAGCCAAAGGGGGCATTGCAGAAGTCATGAACGATCTTGAGAAAAGGCAAATAATAAGCCGCACCCATTCCCCCTACAACTCCCCTGTCTGGCCTGTTCGCAAGCCTGATGGACAATGGCGATTAACTATTGATTATGGAAAACTGAATGGCAATACTGCACCATTTACAGCTGCTGTTCCAAGTATATCCTCAGTGGTGACTGCAATACAAGCAGCAGCCCATCCATGGATGGATGCCTTAGAGGTCAAGGATATGTTCTTCATGATTCCCCTAAGGGAGGTGGACAAACTCCAATTTGCCTTCACTTGGGAGGGGGATACACTACACCTTTAATCATCTCCCACAGGGGTATAAGCATTCTCCCACCATTGCCCATAATGTTTTGACTACATTCCTGAACACTGTGAAAATGCCATCAGGTGTTCATATATACCAATATATTGACGATGTCCTGGTGGGGAGAGAGAACAAGGAACAGATTCGGCAAGTGGCTATGGCCGTCAGTGCTTCCACTGGAGACCAAACGGTGCGAGGGTTGCGTGAATGGTTCAGTGTTTTGCCCACCCCTGAGAGTATTCAAAGTGACAATGGTTCACATTTTACAACTACAGTGGTTCAAGATGGGGCTGGAGGGGAAGGTATTAAATGGGTGTTTCATACACCATATTACCCCCAGGCCAATGGAATCGTTGAGCGGACTAACGGTCTGATTAAAAA
>NW_010168542.1:5103-5477 GCF_000695765.1 Mesitornis unicolor
TTTTCTTACAGGACAATAAAGGAGGGGAGTTCCCTGTTGCAGTGATGACAGCAGTCAAGATGAACAGCAACATGGGAGGCAGAATGTAGCTACATCCTCCAACCCACCAATGAGGCCACGGGGTGCAGTGTAAACGGCGATATACCACACTACAGTCCTGGATCTGTCAACAGATGAGTGCAGTGTCTGCATTCCAGATTAACTGATGGCGCTTCAAGATGACCAGAGATTCAGAAGCTATTCTTGCTGGACTGTGGATGGGTGGGGTCGGTTGCTGGTTGGGTAAAGTTTTACCTGTTTGGATTTTCTCTATTGGTTACCTACCTGACTCCTACAATCTGACAATGATTGTAGTTATGATTGTTGTAATTTGC
>NW_010168543.1:0-9367 GCF_000695765.1 Mesitornis unicolor
CACTGTGGGCAAGTTGTTGTTGTTTGTGTTTCAAAATCGAGTTGGGCTGAGCTGTCTTTTGGGATAACTTGGCTCCTCCTTTTCTAATTGCGTGCCTACACTTTTGCTTTTTTTCTACCAGTGTCTTCCTTTCTCCTCCCCCCTAGTTCCATCCTCTCTCAAAGGTGATCATGATTTGACGTTTTGGACAGATCATCGAGTACATAGACACACACAGGACACAAGTATAGGCTGGTCTATACCTCCAGAGCTGTAGGCTGAGCTATTCTACCTTTGAAGGCTAGACAGACATGGCCATGACAGAGACACTCTTTGCCAGTTACTCTTTCTTTTGGGCTCCTATGACAGTGATGGTGAAGTCCTCAGCCTGAAGCTCTGCAACAGTTAAAACTACCCCTGGAAGAGTTGTGATGACGGATGCTGTTATGTTTGTTTCATGCTCAACAATAATTTCTTCTGTTTCTGGAGCACATCCTGACAGCCTGTGCCATCCAGAGCTTTCCTCTCTGATCCTGAGAGGAGTGATGGCCATGATGTTGAATGACTCCTGTGAGTAATGACTTCACCAGTAGGCTTGGATTCAGTGAATCGCCATGGGCAACCATAAGGAGCAGTTTCTCCATCCAAGAATTTTGATGTGCTGACACTAGAGTGACTTTGGAAGTGTTTTCCCCTCCTCCTTCTCTTCTTCCTCCTCTTCTTTTTCCCTGCTCTTCCTCCTCCTTTTCCTCCTCTGGCTCTTCATCATTGTTCTCCTGCTCTTCCTCCTCCTCTTCCTCCTCTCATTTCTCCTCCTCCTGATCTTCCTCCCGTTCTGCCTGGCGCCACCTCTGCATCCCTCTCCCTGCCACTGCTGCCAGCGCCTGGCCCTGAAAGAGGACTGTCATCTTCAACTGTGAGTCCCTGACAAGGCCAAGAGAGGGAAGAGGGTGGCACTTTTTTCCCACAGCCTCATTTTTAGGGTTCAAAGCTGTGATTCTTGGGTGGAATACCTATTCTTAGGTCCCAAAGCTCCATTTCTAGGGCTGAAATCCTCATTTTTAGGGTCCAGCCCAGTCTTTCATTACCCATAGCCTTTTCTTAGGGCCCACACTTTCATCTGGAGAGTCCAAAACCTCATGTTTTGGGTAGAAAGCTTTGTTGTAGGCTCAAAAACTACATTTATTGTGTCCAAAGCCTCATTTTTTTCTTTCCAATGTATTAGTTTTGGCTTCCAAAGCTTCATTTTAGGCTTCAAAGCCTCAGTTTTATGCTCCAAGGGCTCAGTTATAGTTGCAAAAGTCTCAATTTTAGACTCCAAATCTGCACCCTGGGTGTCCAAAGCCTTATTTTCAGCATCCAAAGCATCATTTTTATCATCTATCATCTTGTTATTAGGGTCCAAGCTGCATCTGGAGTACCCAAACCCTCATTTTTATGCTCCTAGCCCCTCTTTAAGGCCCCAAAGACTCATTTTTAGAGTCCAAAGCCTAGATTCCAGGGTTGAAAACCTCTGGTTTGGTCCCAGAGCCTCCTTTTTAGGGTACACACTCTCATTTGGAAGTCCCAGCCCCTGCTTTTAAGGTTAAAAGTCTCATTTGAACAATGCAGAGTATCATTTTTATGGCCCAAAAGGTCCAAAGATTGAGTTTTAGAATCCAAAGCTTTATGCATAGGGTCCCCAGCCTTCATTTTTAGCTTCCAAAGCCTCCTTTTCAGAGAACAAACCCTCATTTTAGGGTCCATACTCCTCATTTAGGGTACAAAGCCTCGGGTTTTTTCATGTCCAGTGCCTCATTCGGAGTCACCGCAGAGCCATTTCTAGGGTACAAAGCCTTAGGTTTTGGTACTAAAACTATGAGGGCACAAAACCCTCATAGAAAAGTGAGAAGAAGGCAAGATGAGCTTGGTGCCCTGTTCTCCAGAAGCCTTCTCTTCAGTGAAGGTCATTGGGCATAACAAGCATGAGAAGGGTCCGCTCTTGGGTCTTCTTGTCCCTCCTGCAGCACTGTGTCCTCCTGAAGAGTTTGTGGTGTGCGAGCGCAGATCAGCATTGAATGGCTGGGCTAGTGGACAGGCAAAGATGTGTTCTCTGGCCTCCCTCTGCTGGGCTTTGGGCCGAGGCAAGGGAGCAGTCCCGTAGTCACTCCAGCAGATGAGTGGTCTTGAGTTGTCAGAACTCCCATCAGAAGGGGAGATGCTTAAGGGCTGGTTGTTGCAAAGCAGAGGAGGAGAGGCGGGCAGGCTGCATTACCTTTCCTACACAGTAGTCTGCTGGCCGCGGCTTCACAGTTCTGTCGCCTGCAAGGCTACTTTTGGTTCCCATGGTGAACCTGGGAGTCCTGCTTTTGTAGACGTCCAGCGGCACCCTGGGGATGGCAGCAGGACCTGGCGTCTGTAAGAGAGGCAGGGAGGTTGCTGGGTACAAAGGGCAAGTGTTGGTTCTTCTGAGGGCCTGAGAAGAGCAGCTGAGCTGCTGCTGCTGCTGCGAGAGCGCAGAGGAGCTTAGCTCACCTTGGCGAGGTCTTCAGCAAAGCCGCTGTGCTTGCTCTTCCCCCTGATGGAGTAGCACGGGCTGGCCTGGGTGTAGGCTGTGTTGGGTCCCACCAGCCTAGGCAGGGTGTAGGTGGCAGGACCAGGAAGGGGAATGGGAAGAGAGTGCGTGTGAGTCCTGCGGGGAGAGGAGCAGCTCCTGGGTGGGAGCTGCTCCTCCAAGCAGCCTGCCAAGCCTGCTGCGAGGAGCTGGAAGGATGTCTTGCCCCTCCTGCCAAAGCCTCCGTCTTGTGTGGCACACAGCATGTGTCTGCAGCTCCAAGGCCCAGCTGCTGGTTCCTGCAGGCCACGAGAAGAGCTGGTGCTCTGGGCCACCAGGCAGGATTTTCCTGCTGCGTAGGCTTTTCCCTGTTGCAAAGGCTGCCCAGCAGATGTTCCCTGAGGGCACGCAGGCTGCAAGTGTGCGTCTTTCCCCAAGTTCCCTCACCTGGGGTCTGGCCGGTTTGGGCGTCCTTGTGCTGGAAGGCCATGGACTGCACCGGTGCACATTTGTAGAGGTGCTTGCTGGCCCGGTCGGTGAAGTAGTCGCCTAGGGCAGAGGAGAAGTGGAGGAGAGCAGTGAAGCCAGGCTCCTCTCCTCAAGCCCGAGAGGAAAGGTCAGGAGGAGGTGCTTGGCCTTTTCTGCTTTGGGTCTGGAAACCTCTGGAGTTCCTTCAGGGCATGAGCTGGTGGTTTTGTAGCCAGGAGCACAGGCCAAAAGGAAAGTGTGTTTGTGCTGCCTGGAAGAAGGGCTGGAGAAAGGGAATTCACTTGGTCCTGGGGTGACCTCGATCTTGATCTTGAGAAGGCTGCGGATGGGCTGCGCTGGAGCCTGGTACTTCCCATTCCCGGAGATGGAGGGCAGGATGTAGTAGCGAGGACCCAGAGAGCAGTTTTCTGGGACGGGAGGTTTGGCCCCTCAAAATGTGTGTGCGGGGGCTTTGGTTTTGGCGGGGCTGTGAGAAAAGGAAGAAAAGCGCGTGAAAGGACACCTGCCTGCAAGCGCGTACAGAAAGCTGGTTCCTAAGTGGAGGAGCTGGAGTTGCTGGCCTCAAGAATTTCCCTTCCTGTGTGCTGTTTTCCTCCAAGAGTGCTACCGGCAGGCCAATGCACTTGTACAGGGACTTCCAGCAGGAGCAGTTTAGGCACTGTGCAATTAATTGGAATATCACCAAAACACGTCGATCGTCGTGAAATGCGTTGATTGTCTGTTAAAGCCCCAGGCGGTTGCTGAGTGAACTTAAAGCCAAGATGAAGATGGCCACTGCTGTGTTTTCTCTTCTGGGCCCCCAAGGCCTGCTCTGTGCTCGGCAGAGTCAGGCCGCTCTTTTCCGGGGCTTTGCCAAGAGCAGCCTGAGCCTTTCTCTGGCAGCCCTGTGGCCTTGCTGCAGCTGCGAGCATGGAGGCTTGGAGCAGTGGGAAATGGAGCTGTGGCTGCTTGTCCCTGGAGCTAGGGGATGTGTCGCGCCTCCCTTGTGCTGGTGGTTTTACCGGTTGTCCCAGGGAGCGAGTACTTGGGTCCCAGGCAGGTGAACTGGGCTATGACAGGCCCTCATGGGCTGTGAGGCCTCCAGGTGCCCACCCAGGCTCCATCCATTTTGCAGGTGTTATGCTTTAAGGGTCACAGCCTGAAAGGGCAGGACAGGTGGTGTCTGCAGGACCCTGGCGGGTCAGAGATCGGTACTGTTCTTTCCCCTTTCCGGCCACAGTCTAAAAAAATGAGGAGGCCTGAGGTTTCGTGGGCTTTTCCTGGCTTGATGGGCTGTTTCTTGTCACATCCCAGGATGGCTGGGGCTACCTCCACGTGCTCAGTGACATCCATCCCCATCCACTCCCAGCACCACTGCGGTCCCTGGTGACGAGTCACAGCAGCCACAAGGCACTGCTGGGACACTTCCACTCGGGACTACTGGGATTGGGTTTTGCCCATAGTTAAATATCTTTTATGTCTTATTAATTCCCTTTTTTCCTTTCCCCAATTGTTTTTCATTAAACTTGTTAGAGTCTTAACTTCCAACCTTGTGTGTAGCATCTCTTCTCTATTCCCTTTTATTTTTTCTTCTCCCCTGGAATGGTCGGGGACAATAGTGAGAAAATCCTACTCCTTGTTTCATTTAGGTTTACCTTGAGCCCTAATCGGAGACAGGATTAATTGGCGCCCAACGTGGGGCTCGAGTTTGGAATTTTTTTTTTTGACGGGACAAGTTGGAAGACTAAAATGCCTCTCACAATGGTGCTTCTGCAAGGCCTGATACAGAATGGTTTTGAGTGCTTTTTGTGCTGCCCTGATGTATGCCATGCTGACTTGCCCTGTCTCTATGTTCTATTGCCATAGGTTTTGGATTTATGCTGGGATGAGTTGGGTGAAGGCTTTACTTGGATACTTCAGCCACTACCTCATGAATATGCTTATGAAAAATGATTCAGCTCCTTTGCCTGGCAATCTTGCCATGCAGGGGTGTGGAGAAATCAGAAAGGGCTGTAATGACGTTTTGTGGTTCTTCATTGCCGTTCAAATGGAGCTAATTGTAAGGCTGTGGTGTGCTCAGCTCTCTTTGCATGACAGTAATGTCACTTTAACAGCCGCTCTAGCCACCCCGGCTCCAGCTCCAGCCTGGCTCAGAATCCAGCCTCGGCGCCTGACCCTGGCCCAGGCCCCCATCCTGGCCCCGGTGGCTCTGGTGGCCGCTGTTTTGGTGCTGGCAGGAGTGGCAGCCACCAGCTGGGACATGGGCAATGTGGCCCAGTTGGCCCCAGTCACCACCCACCAGAAGTGCTCCAGGGAAGCAGACCGCTGTCCGGGCAGATGGCGAATCCCTGATGACATGGCTGTTGCGCACCAGAGCAGATACAATAGATCTGGATGGGAGACAAGCTAAGCGATCGGGAGCATTAGCCAAGGAGCAGGGCATTGATAGGTTCATTTGGAATGACATCTGCACCAACAGTCTTTGGGAATGTCTCTGAACAGGTCTAAAGAGAAGATATCCTCGTCAAGAGGATACAGAATAGAGTTCTACTAAATGGAACACCATAGAGCATGGCATCAGATATTTATGTGAGAGGGCTGGCACTCCAGCAGGTAAGCTGTGATGAGCAAACAGTCACAGATCCTGGTCAAGTACCATGCCAAGGTTCTCTGCTGAAGAAGTTTATACAGAGTGCCCCTCCCGGGTATTCCAACACTTCGGCAAGAAGGCTCTTTTGGGGAGAAGATGAAACACCACCAGCTCTGGCCGAGTTTGCTACTCAGCTCAGGCAATCTGAAGACACTGTTGTTCACAACATTCACTTCCACATTGCAGCTGTGGAAAAGACACTTGAGGACTTCAAAACTGTCATCAAAACCCATTTTGACAAGCTGACTGATAAGCTGCTTCCCACAGAGAGAGGAAGTGATACCCGTTCTTCTGAATGGATCCATCTTTCATCCATTAGGAACAGACGTTTTCCCAGAAGATCGGCTCAAGGCAGGGAGAACCCCACACGAAGTTCTCTGTGGTACATCCTGATCGACTATGGCAAGAATATGGATAGGTGGCACGGCAAACCCACTGCCATTTTGCACGCCACAGGAGCTGAAAAGGACACTGCCAGAGAGAACCAACCTAGGAGAATGGCTGCTCCCGTCAACCAGGATCATTAGAGGGGCCCTTCCTCCAGCCAGGTGGAGGAAAGGGATAATCGAGTTTACTGGAGGGTGTGGATTCGATGGCCTGGCACATCCAAACCTGAGAAGTACAGAGCCCTGGTGGACACTGGTGCACAATGCACTCTAATGCCATCATATCATAGAGGAACAGAGTCCATTACCATCTTGGGAGTGACGGGAGGGTCTCAAAGGTTGACTGTGTTGGATGCTGAAGTGAGCCTAACTGGGAATGACTCCCCAGTTATAATACAGTCCTATATGGCCAGTGAGGAAGTCTGATGGAGAAGGGACATTAACAGTGGACTATCATGGTGTGAATGAAGTGACACCACCCCTGAGTGCTGCTGTGCCAGACATGCTGGAACTTCAATATGACCTGGAGTCCAAGGCAGCTACATGGTATGCCATGATCGATATTGCTAACGCATTTTTCTCCGTTCCTGTAGCTAGCAGCAGGATGCAGGATAAGGTCCCTTAATGCACATTTTTTTCCCAGGGAGGGCAAGCATCATGGATAAGGTGTTCACATGGCTATGATTTAGCAGTACTTTAAGATTCATTGAAAGTGCAAGGTTATTTTAGAATCCTAGAATAGTTTTATTATTTATGGGTTTTGATGCAGCCCAGGATGTGTTTGGCCTTCTGGGCTGCAAGCGCACACTGCCGGCTCATGTTGAGTTTTTCATTGACCAACACCCCCAAGTCCTTCTCCTCAGGGCTGCTCTGAGCCATTCTCCACTCAGCCTGGATTTGTGCCTGGGATTGCCCCGACCCAGGTGCAGGACCTTGCACCTTGTTGAACTTCATGAGGTTGGCATGGGCCCACCTCTCCAGCCTGTCCAGGTCCCTCTGGATGGATCCCATCCCTCCAGGGTGTCAACTGCACCACCCCACTCGCTGTCATCCACAAACTTGGTAAGTTTACTTATAGATTATGTCATCCTTTTTTCTTTTTTAAACTAGGTTTTGACACTGACCGATGCCCCCAGGCCTCACCACGACAGCACACTGTGGTGGTGGGCACAGGACCAAGGCTTCCCGGAGCAGCAGGGTGAAGGCCGGCAATTCTGCCAGCTCTTCGGTCATGAAAAAAGGGAAGCCACCGCCTGGTGGGAGAGTCCTGGTCCCAAACCGCCCTTTTGCATCTTTGCAGAAGCCCCTCTGACATTTCCCAGGGGACAGCTCTGCTCCCAGAGCACTTGCCGTGCTTTGAGGACAGCCTCCTCCAGCTCCACGCCTGCAGCACCGCCAGAGCCCACGACACCAGGAGAGGTGAGGATAACACGCTCTAGAAGCCCCCGTGAACACATCAGGCTTCAGAGTGAACGTGCCGAGAACCCAGCTCCCGGAGCTTTGGTGCCAGGCTGAGGGCTGCACCACGGCAGGACGGGCAGATGTCCAGGCTCTGCAGGGCATGGAGGTTTGCTTTCCGTTGAAGTCAAGATGCCAGCAGTGCTTGCTGCGCCCGGGAGCTGCCAGGCCCTCAGCCCTGGTGGCTCGTGCCCAGTGCCCAGTGCCTGCACCCAGAGCGGGCAGCGGGGCTCCTCCCCACTGCTGAGGGGGTCCCAGTTCTGGGGTCCCCCCAGCTCAGCCCCAACCGTGCTCACCTGGCCAAGCTGGGATGGGGAGGCAGTACTGGGCAGGGCAGCGGGCAGGACGGGCAGGGCTGCGTGTGCCTGTCTGGACGCTGGCCAGTCTCTGCCTGCCCTAGGATTCCCCCTCCCATCTCCACAGCCCCTGCCTGCAGCCCCCTCCACCTCCCCTGGGCCACCTACTCTTGGCCACTCCCTGCCCCAGACGACGTCCCCTGGGCCATCTCCTTCCCACCATCCCCAGAGAAACTCCTTCCTTGGGCACCTTCTCTTGGGCCACCTCCTCCTTCCCTGGGCAACCATCTTCTCCCTCAGCCAGCCTCCAGCAGCACATCTCCTCCTCAGACCATGTCCTCCCCTGGCCCTCCTCTCTACCTGGGCAATGCCCTCCCTGCTCCTCCTCCTCCCCAGTGAACCTCCTTCCATGGGTACATGTACCTCTGGGCCACCTTTCCTGGACTTTCTCCCCTGGACATCCTTCCCTTGGCCAACTCCTGCCTTGGCCATCTCTCCCCCTCCCGCGCCGCCTTCCCTGAATCATCTCCTCCTTCGGGCAACCTCCCCATGGCCCTGCTCCTTCGCTCAGCAACCCCTTCCCTGGAGCTCCCTGTGCTCTGGGGCACCTCCCATAGTCCTCCTCCCCTGGACGTCCTCCTCCTTTGGCCAACCCTCCCTAGGCCATCTCCCCATCTCCTCCCCTTGGTCTCCTTGTCCTCTGAGCCACCTCCCATGGTCCCTTCCCTGGCCACCTCACCTGCCACCCACCGCATCCCCAGGCCCAAAGCTCACCCACCTTGGGGCTCCTCGGGTACCCCCACCTGCAGCCTTGAGGAGCGAGTGACAACCTCAGCACTGCGGCTTTTAAAACTCCCGAATCCAAGTTTTATTACCGTGTCGTAGAAGAGGGATCACTCACAATATATTGTTCAAAAAGAAATACATTCAACAGCATTTACAGTGGAATGACATTAAAATCCTCTGTGGGGGGAACAGAAAGACCAGGAGATGGTGCTGTGCCTAAGTGCTGCTGCTAGATGATCTCTGGAAGATAGAGCCATTTTTTAAATTAGCCTAAAAAAGTGGGGAATTTCTGCTTTGGGGGTGCTCCTCTTGCTCCCCCGAGCTGCGCTAAGCTGTGCGGGGCCCGTGATGGCGACTTTGAGACAGACGCAGCAAAGGGGGTGCATCAGCGAGGACCTCCCTGGGTCCCAGAGCCCAGCAGGACCCTCGGTGCCAGCACTTCCTGAGCAACACCTCGCTCCCCGCTCTCCTCCGCTGCGGGAACGCTGGGATCCCGCACTGGGGACAGCCCAGGCAGGGGTTTCTCCCCTCTCCAAGCTCTCAGGTAACACGAAGCAAACAAGGAAAATAAGGCATTTCAAAGAGCTCCGTTTCCAGCCCATTTTACAAAACCAACTGGGGCCTCGAGTGGAACAAATCCCCCAGGCAGCTCCAGCTGCTGTCCTAGACCAAGCCAGCGGGTGAAGGTTGAGTGTGGAGCATCCCCCGCTCTCCCTGGCAGGTGAAAGCCCAAAAATCCCCCCAAAATCTGGGACTGGGCCAGCCGGCAGCTCTGCGCAGGCTGCATCCCACCACGGATGCAGCGGTCGGG
>NW_010168544.1:0-2983 GCF_000695765.1 Mesitornis unicolor
AGGCCAGGGAACGCTTGCTCCTGAAGGGAGAAAAGCTGGAGGGTCTTGAAAAAGAGCTGCGCTTCTTTGAGAAGGTCAAGCGCCAGCATCAGCAGCAGCTGGGATTCAAAAGAGAACCCGGCACATAGAGCAGCTCTGATAAGTGGTCTCCGGAAGACATGCTGGTGAGTAGGAGCCGGGTGGATGCTGGGGCCACCCTCAGCTGTGTGACAGCTGATGCCTCCAGTGGGTCCAAAGCCTCCTCCCCAGGTAAGAGCACGGCGTACATCAGCACGCTTAAACCTTTTCCTGCAGAAGCCCATGCCCTAGCACTTCTCCATGTAAAAAGGTGGCAGGGCCTTTAGCCCAGCTGAAGTGTGTCCACAGTACTGCACGCAGCATGGGCAAGAAGCAGGAGGCACTGGAAGCCGTTCTGTGATAGCAGTTCTGTGATAGCAACTGTATCGTAGTAACTACCAGAAATGCACATCACAGAACTGGAGTGCTGCCATGGATTGGTATAAGCTCTTCAGAAGGGATAGGCAAGGAAGGAGAGGCAGTGGGCTGGCCATGTATATTGGGGGATGCTTTGTCACTCTCGCTAATCTCTAGGCAGTTAACAGGGCCAAGAGTCTGGATGGGTATCAAGGAGAAGGCATTAAGTCAGTTATCATTGTGGGAGTTTGCTGTAGACTGTATAATTGATAAAATATTCCATAGGCAGCTGGGAGAGTTTTTGCATTTGCTTCCCATTGTACTCATGGGGAATTTAAGCTTCCCAGATATCTGCTGGAAATACAACACAGCAGAGAGGGAAGAGTCCCGGAGGTTTCTGGAGTGTGTGGAAGACACATTGGTGTCTTACTGACACATTTGGTGTAGGAACCAAAAAGGGAAGGTGCCCTGCTGGACCTGCTTTTTGCAAACAGAGAAGGTCTTGTGGGGGATATGATGGTTGGAGGCTGTCTTGGGCACAGTGATCATGAAATGATATAATTTTCAGTCCCTTGTGAAGTAAGGAGGGGTGCTGTCAGAACTTTGGACTTCTGGTGGGCAGACTTCGCCCTGTTTAGGGACTTGGTTGGCAGAGTCCCTTGGGAGGCAGTCCTGAAGGGCAGAGGAGTGCGGGAAGGCTGGACACTCTTCTCTTCAAGAAGAAAATCTTAAAGGTGCAGGAACAGGCCACCCCTATGTGTCAGAAAACGAGCCAGCCTGGCTGAACAGAGAGCTCTGGCTGGAGCTCAGGAAAAAGAGGAGAGTTTATGGTCTTTGGAGGAAGAGGCAGGCATCTCAGGAGGAGTACAGGGCTACCATGAGGCTGTGCAGGGAGAAAATTAGAAGAGCCAAAGCACAGCTGGAACTTAATCTGGCTAGATTAAGTTATCCCTTGGGCAGAGGGATAAAGAAAAACAGAGACAAATGTGGCAGAAGACGCCTGCAAGGCTCTGATACGAGTGCAGGATCTGCTGTTCAGGGAAAACTAAACAGGAAAACTCCTGTGCCGTGGAATGTGCTGGATGTCAGGGCTTGATACTCAACCTAAAATGGGGCTCTGCTGAGTAGCTCACCTACCAAATCACAGAATAATTTAGGCTGGAAAGGGAGGGACCTCTGGAGGTCATCCAGAACAACCTCCAGCCCAAAACACTGCCATTCAGCACACAACGCTGTCACGGCACTACAGGACAGACTGTGGACCTGTCTTCTTCCAAAACGGCTTGCACAATCACTTCCTCTGGGGAGACGAGGTAGCACTGACACATTTTCCCTCACTTCCACAAGCACCGAAGATGCCAAGTATGGGGGAAACGCTCCTTTCTCGTTCCTTTGATGCTCCTCTTCCAACAGAAGTAGTGCTCTCTTCAGGCTCTGGTCTTCTGTGGCTTCCCACCTACCTGGCTTTCTTTTTTCTTCACCTAAGAAGAAAGCAAATGTTCAGTCAAATTCCAGTGTCCCTTTCACTGCAGTTCACATCCATCGCTTTCCCCTCCAGTTTTTTGGTATCTGAGGAACTCGAGGTTTCTTCTAGGCATAGCAGTGTCATGATTACAAGAAGCAAGGAGGGGAAGGCCATCACTCCAAGTGAGTGGTTCTCCTCAGTCTCCCACTGTTGCACTCTCACACCTGGGCATCCTCAGCTCAGGGCCTTGAGCACTCACTTGGACTTGAAGCTTGGGAATGCTCTCCTACACTCCTACCCTTCATCTCCTTGCTTTAATTTAGCCATAAGGCAGAAAGAAAAGCACAGAGCCAGCTCTCTGTGTTGGACACCAACATTCTTGCCTTACAAAATGCTATATTTCAACCCATTCTTTTTCAGAGACAGCCATGTAACATAACAGGTAGCATGGTCTCTCTTTTGAATCCCAGCTGCTGCTGCTGCTGGTGCTCTGTCTGCTGCAAGAGGCGCTGCTCTTTTTCAAGTCTCTCCAGCCTTTCAATGCGCTTCTCAATCGCCGCAAGATGCCTGCTGCTAAGGAGGAGCCGCTCTGTGCATCTTGCCCAGGCCATTTTCAGTCCCAGGTGCCATCCTGCTCTGTGTCGCAGCCGGCACCGGCTCCTTCCACTGCTGGCCTTTGTCTCTTTGCTGGCACAGGCGGGTCTCGGACTGCTCTCCGGGACCATGGGCTCCCTTCAGGAGTAAGCGTTCCCTGGTCTTTGCTTACCTCTGCCTCGTCCTCCTCTCCACAGCTGGCAAACTCTTGCTTTGCTCCTGCTGCAGGCACTCTCGCAGGCGAGAAGCACCGCTCCCTTGCGGCAGTTGGGAAGCAGCCTCCAACCTGGCCACGTCTTGCCGGAGCTTCTCCTGAAAGGTGACAGCAGGCTGTAGCTCCCAGTTGCCTGCACAAGCGCTCACAGCCCTGCGCGCTCAGGTGTCCCGCGGGCCCAGGACCGCGCTGTGCTTCAGCCACGCCATGAGGGCACAAGAGCAGCAACGCGGCCCTCGCGAATCTGCCGTGCCACTGACAGGCATCCACCAACACTCCGCTTTGCCTACCTCCTC
>NW_010168545.1:0-699 GCF_000695765.1 Mesitornis unicolor
AGCCACAAAAGCCAGAAAAGCTGGAAAAGTTCCTTTTTAAAGGTGCTAAAGTCGAAAATGAGCAGATATTGTCGAGAGACTCTTAAATTGCCACAAAGTGATGGAAAAGCGAGAATAACCGGCTTAACTGACCAAAAAGCTGAAAAAGTTCAAAAAGAAGTGAAAAACTCAAAGCTCAGCACTTACAGCTAGAAACTCCTAAATTGCCAATATATGTAGCAAAAGCAGCAGTACAAGCTAGGAAAATCTTACAGAGTTCCTGTTTAAAGTTTCTAATGTCTAAGTGCAGAAGATATGTCAGGAAACTCTGAAATTGCCACAGAATGATGAAAAAGCAAGAATAACAGGCAGAAACGCCTAAAAACCTGAAAGAAACTCAAAAAACTAAAGAACTAGAAAACTCAGCAGCTATGCCTAGAAACTCCTAAATAGCCAATATATGTAGCAAAAACCCCAGTATCAGCCAGAAAAGTCAGAAAAGTTGAAATAGTGCTTTTTTAAAAGATGATAAAGTCGAAAAAGGACAGATATGTCAAGAGAATTTGTTTGGCTACAAAAGCATTTCGCTTGGAAAGAAAAATCCAGCAACAGCTTTTAGTCCTAGCAAATTTCCGGTCTAAGTTAGAGTTGAACGTCTGCCATATTGAAACCAGGCTCTGGGCAGTTCCCGAGAAAGTCTGGTGGCAAACGATGGCTTCC
>NW_010168545.1:814-1456 GCF_000695765.1 Mesitornis unicolor
GACCGTTCCCATTGGAGAGAGGGCTCCTACCAGCAGCCACGAATATTGAAGGCAAACGAGGACAAGACAGTGAAGCACGGAACAGTAGAGATCGAAGCTTTCTTTGGCTACAGAACACTTCACATGGAAGGAAAAATCCAGCAACAGCTTTTAGTCCTAGCAAATCTTTGGTGTAAGTTGTAGTTGAAAGTTTGCCATATTGAAACCAGGCTCTGGGCAGCTCCAGAGAATGGCATGTGGCAAACGCTGGCTTCCCACAAAAGCAAAGAATTCCAGAACCCTAGGTTTTTGGGGATAAAAATTCACTTAATAGAAAAGACAAGAGCCAGCAACAGTCTTCTGTCCCAGCATATTTGGTGTGGGAGAAGAGCTTGACCGTTTCCATTTGAGAGATGACTCCTACCAGCAGGCACGAAAATTGGAGGCGAACGTGGATGAGATAGCAACGCACGGAACATTACAGACCGAAGCTCAGCTTGGCTACAGAAACACTTTGCATGGATGGAAAAATCAAGCAACAGCTTACAGTCCTAGCAACTTTCTGGTGTGAGCTAGAGTCGAACGTTTACCATATTGAAACCAGGCTGTGGGCAGCTCCAGAGAAAGCCTGGTAGCAAACGTTGGCTTCCCACGGAAGCAAGG
>NW_010168545.1:2101-2434 GCF_000695765.1 Mesitornis unicolor
TGCCTTCCTGTGTAACCTCATCTAGGTGTTCCTGCTCCGGCAGGGGGATTGGATTAGATGATCTTTTGAGGTCCCTTCCAATCACTAACGTTCTGTGATTCTGTGATTCTGTGATTCTGTGATATTGAAACCAGGCTCTGGGAAGCTCCAGAGAAAGCCTGGTGGCAAACACTGGCTTCCCACACGAGCAAGGAAACACCTTAACCAAAAGCTTTGTGGGTTTATAAATTGGCTTAATAGAAAAGACAAGACCCAGGAACAGCCTTCAGTCCTAGCATCTTTGGTGTGGGAGAAGAGCTTGACCGTTTCATTTTGAGACATGGCTCCTACCAA
>NW_010168545.1:2600-3090 GCF_000695765.1 Mesitornis unicolor
AAACCAGTCTCTGGGCAGCTCCAGAGAAAGCCTGCTGCGAAGCGATTGCTTCCCCAGGAGCAAGGAAACCTCTTAACCAAAAGCTTTGTGGGTCCATAAATTGGCTTAATAGAAAAGAGAAGAGCCAGCAACAGTCTTTAGTCCTAGCATCTTTGGTGTGGGAGAAGAGCTTGACCACTTCCATTTCAATTTCCATTAGAGAGATGGCTCCTCCCGGCAACCACGAAAACAGGAGGTGAACATGGACTAGCTAACAAAGCATGTAAGGGCACAGAGCAAAGCTTTGAATGTCTACAGAAGCACTTTGTACGGAACGAGAAATCCAGAAACAGCTCTCAGTATAAGAGTCAAAGGTTTGTCATATTGAAACCAGGCTCTGAGCAGCTCCAGAGAAAGCCTGGTGGCAAACGATGGCTTCCCACGGAAGCAAGGAAGCCTAGAACCGAAAGCTTTGTTGGATTACAAATTGGTTTAATAGAAAAGACAAGAG
>NW_010168546.1:0-685 GCF_000695765.1 Mesitornis unicolor
GTGCCTGCTGATCTGCAACTGCGTAGATCAGATTTTTTGTTGTCGTGATTGCGACCCCGTCAACACCATCAACCCCTCCTCACAGCTGTCAGCCATTACAAACATTTAAGCAATAGTCACTCCACAGCTATGGTGAGTGGACAGTAGAGGGAAGTGTTCATTTTTTCAGTTTTTGCTGTTTAATGCCCTTAGGAAAGATAATATTACCAAAAATATCATGACACTTTTTCCTGTCTTCTTTCCTTAAGTAAGCTGTTTTCAACTGGCAAAATTTTTCAGTTTCAATTTTTGACCAGGACTCTCATTTCTTAAAAATATTTCCACTTTTGCACAATGAAGCAATCACATACTTGAGAAAGACGTTAATTTTTTAGCTACTGGGTAAGCAAATGTCAGCTAAATGGTAGGAGTCATATCAAGACTGCAGGGCACCTGTAAATACATCTATAGATTAATCCTAAATGGATCCACAGACTAAATCCTGCCATTCACCCTGAAGTCATTTAAGAAGTAAGCCAACCAGTTCTACTTTTCTCAGAAACTTGACATAAATTAGAATTTTGGGGATACAGCATGCTAAGTTGGAAAGCAAGCCCAATTCTCAGCTGGCACATTACCTTCAGCTTACAGTTCTCTTTGGCCCAGGATTGTAATAAAAGGAAGATAAAAGCTGGTAATTTATTTG
>NW_010168547.1:0-9899 GCF_000695765.1 Mesitornis unicolor
AATTTGATTTTCTTTATACTTGATGCCAAGTTTTGTGCTTTTTTGATTATAATTTGTAAATGATAAGTACAAGGTGGATGTTGAGAGAAACAGATGATAAATTACAAGCTATCCATAAAGCTGCAGCTCCTAATTTACGTGAAAAATTCAGCTCGGTAAGTGGGCCAAAGTTTCAAAAAAACCCACAACTAAGAACTTGTAACAAAGTTGAGTCTTTGGGTAATTTCAAAATGACCAGGCATCTACCAAAGTCTATTAACTTTCATGGAACAGACTGCTCAGCTCCTTGGAAAACTAGGTGATTAAACGTAGGAATCTAATTATGGGGTTATGACCTTATAATCAGCCTTCTATAATAAAACAAGTAAGCAAACAAAGAAATAAACAAAAGAAAAGGAAAAAAATCCAGTAACTTTTATCCATTGAAAAAGAAATGTAATTCTTTATAGAATTTCAAAACAGGACTATTATTTAAAGGTGCAAGAAAATCACAAAGAATGACACATGGAAACTTCTCTGTAGAACTGAGAAAACATTCAATAGAAATATCACATAAAGTTAGAGAAAGAGGAAGACCACTTCAGTCTAAATACTTACCTGCTGCTTTATGCTGTAAGTGTAGAGTGTCCAGAGCAATAGGCAAATGCAACCTTAACAGAGTCAACTGCCTTGAAAGCTTTTATGCTTTTAGAGTGCAGTGAACTGTAATATAATAGAGGCTACTATAATGCACAGAGGCAAAGTGTTTTTGAGAGTGATATAGCCATTTGTGATGCCACAAATTTCAGAAAAATCCCTTGAAAAAGGAAAGAAATAAAGCAGCAGAAGTGATTGCGTATATGGGAGGTAAGTGATCAATGACAATAGTAAGGGAATGTAACAAGAAGTAAAAAAATAGGTTGCAGAGAAGTGAACCTTACATAGTTGCAGGGGTGAGTAGTCCGGCTGCAGTATGTGTGGACCTTCAGAGTTCGCTGGTTTTGTCTGGAACCTCTTTCATTTATCTTTGTCCAAGTTAAAGAACCTCATCCCTCTTGCCCATCTCAGTCCCTAAAGCCAGGATCATTTACTGTCCTCTTCAAGCCCAGTGGCAGAACTGAATCTTCTTATCGCTCTTTTGACAATTCTTTCCTTGCTGTTTTGACACATCTTTTATTTACATAAGGAGATTTTGGGGTGTTTTTGAGACAAGGAAGTTAGTGCTCATTATGTTTTATGTAGCAGTAGGCCCATTAGGCACCAGGAAATGGGCCAGGAAACAATTAAACATCTAGAACTTGCCTTGAACAACAAGCATTTTTAGAATTATTTCCAAACAGCTGAAATAATTGTATAAGATGTTTTCCTGAGCACAAAGAAATTAAACCCAGATGACAAAGTTATTGCAAATAGCAGTGTTCATATTTTGAATCCATCCTCTGGTGCCACAGTATCTCCTACCAAGCATCTCTTTTCTATGTTTGCTCCACATCTTCACTTTTGTTACATGATTGTTCCTACCCTTTGTAGGATTTCCTCATTCCTAAAAAAAATGCAAATAAACTACTTAATCGACTTTTTTAACTTCAAAGAATTCAATTTTTTGACACATAATTCTCTTATATTACCGTGGCTTTCATAAACTGAAATTTCATTTCATAATTCAATACTGGAAGGATCTATGATAACTCACTCAACACACGCTCTGATGTTATTAATAGTTTGAGAAAAAATCAGGATGATTGATCCATGACAACTTATTCCTCTCAAAATTTTGGCAGTTTTTTTCTCTTTAATAGGCTATTGGCTGAAAGGCAATTAATACATGTTTCTTCAAATACATGTTTGTCATTTTATATGTCATATGGTAATCAAAATAATATTGAGACATAAAATAAAAAGCCTTTGCCACCATTTCTTATTCTTTTCTTCTACCATGAAGTTCTATGATATTATGGCCCTTTCTCTAAAAGTGGAGACCTTAAAATAAAAGATGAATAAAATAATGGAAAATAAAGTAGCATCAGCTTGGCAAAATTCCCCAAACATTGACCATATAAAAGACTAATCAAGTGCTCAACTTCTTTTGCCCTCACTCCTATATGATTTGCAAGAAATGAACAAAATCTTCCCACAAGTAGCCCTGAAATCTTGGGCTTGGATAAGAAAATAAAGACCATTTCATTTTCAGTCTTCAGTATAAAGTTAGACTGAGAATCGCTATATTATGGTCCCAGTCCTGCAAAGTATTGTCTCCATGCAGAAATCACTGGAGGATCCTGGCTTTCGGTCATACCATCTGATGGCTGTTTGGTGGCCAGCATGAGGCAAAGACACAAGTTAGTGAGCTCTGTCCAACACAACACCACCATCATATTTTGCATTTAGTGGTGTTCTGGCTGGCAAGCTAAACTGAAGAGCTATATTGTGGGTGCTGAATCAGTCTATTACCCATGCCAATCTCCAGAAAAAATGGATAAAAACTTTCACTGCTGCCTTCATTCTTTGGCTAAACAGTGCATTTAATTCTCCATGATATTAATATGGCACTATTCTTAAGTATTTAGTTCTCCTAATATTTATAAAAGCTGTGTTAAAACTATATTGGTTGTTCTTGGCCATAAATGGAAACAAGCACAAAGTACATTCCATTCCCAGGGAAGAATTATGTTGCACTGCAATGAAAATATAACTGACACTAAGTAATTCTGAAGGGTTTTGCCTTTCTGTCCAGAAGACAGACTGACGAGTTCTCTTTCACAGAGGGAATCTAAGTCTGAATTGCACTGCATGAAATTGCACTTGCCTAAGCTTATCGGAGAAACCGCCTGAAAATTACTTATAACTCAATTTTTTGGGAAGAAAATAGCAAAGTATTCTGGGATGGTGAAAGGAATCCTTCCTTCTTTGAGGTTTCTGGATAGTTTTTTACCATAACCATAAGCTAAAATAAAAGAAACTACAGATTAACCTTTTCTGTAAAGTTAAAATTTATTTATAGGTGGTTGTTTTCTATTACTTCCAAATTATTACTTACTGAATACATATTTAGGATATTTTATTGAAAATATACTTTTGAGTGAAAAAAACCTCAAAGCTAAAGACAAAAAAACTTTGGCCATCTAATGCATATTGAGAATCTAGACTTTCCTTCTCAGTGCAAATCCCCTCCATCCATCTCCAGTAGGAAGAAGTTATTTCCTCATGATGTTTGGAAGACTACTACAAAGCTAGATGTGAAGTTTTAGTTAATGTGTGAAGCAGGATTTCCTTTTCTGAATTGTATTTTTCTACCTAGTTTTTATATCCTTTTGACAATTATGGAATAACTTCTCTTTCTGCTTGAAATTCAGCTCTTCACATTTGACAGTTTTGTCTAACATAGCTAGTAAACTCATGCTCATTTAGCTTGTTCTTTTTTCTTTAATAAATATTACTTCAATGGTGGGACTCTGTGATCTTATAGGTCTTTTACAACCTAAACAGTTCTATGATTCTGTTTTATATTTTTCTATTGTTCATTAAATAACTCTAATTTCAAAATTTTTGCCTAGGAATTTGATTTCTTTGTTTCCCTTTAGTCTGTGATTGTTCATTTTCCTTATGAACCCTTAGAAAAGGACTTTTTGCACATGTTTTCAATCTCTTTCTATTCCCTTTAGTTATTTCCCAGCCTTTCTCCCAGGCTATGACACGAACATATTTCTCTAACACAGTGTTAACTCTGTCTCTGAGACAATTTAGAAAAATACTTTTGTAACAGAACTGACTTTGTGATCCTAATAGTGTCTTCTTGTCCATCCTTTCTTTACCTCCAATCTATGAACTGATCACAAATAAGATGTCTGTAAGCTAATAAAGAATATTTTTTCATCTTCAGTAGTGTATTGGGCTTGGATGGTTTTAATGTCATTTGGCAACCGTAGCCCACATTCAAAACAGAGCCAGTACTCTGTGCTCCTCTCTACCTGTTTACAGTATAAGATAGTCATCTGAGACATTGTCCTGGTATGAGCTAAATAGAACTAATTTTCTATTTAGTGATTTTACTTCTCAGCTAAGTCTCTTCTAAGTGGCTGTACTTGCTGAAACTAACGGCATGTTTTCCCAGACAGTGTGTACTTCTACAAGCGATAATGTTTGTATGTTGTGTAAACATAACAAGGCCACTGTCTCATCATGGGTGCCATATCTACACCTGTGGGGAGGAGTGGACCCAAAACTGACCAACTAGGTATTCCATCCCACATACATCATACTCACTATAAAGCTGAGGGATCACGAGGGTCTTGACTGTTCCCTCCCGCTCTTACTCTATTTTTCTCCTGCGATGGCCAAAGTTCAAGTAGAACCCTGCCAGTTCGTCTGCATCTGATCCTGATCATGTGTTCCTGAATCCAGTTCCTGCATCCTGCTCCCATCTGCTGCTGGGTCCAGTCTGGGACTTTTCCAGTGCCCTGCTCCGTAGAGCCTCTGGTGATGTAACTGACATCGGGGGAAGTGGGGGGAGGATTTTATATGTGCTTTATATATATATATTTGTACATATCTGTATATATATTTCATTATTTTCCTATTTACATTATTATCCTGTAGTATTAGTATTATTGTTTAATTAAATCCATTAGTTTTCCAGCCCGTAAGTCTCTCTCCCTTATTCTCTTTTCTCTTCCCTTCTGGGGAGGGGAGAGGGGTTAATAGAGAGCATCTGTCCAGGATTTATTGGCCAGCCCTGCCCTAAACCACGACATGCATTAATGACCATACGAGGATTTGCTGCTACCTTTTGTTGTGCTTATTCAGGAGAACACTACATTACACTGGTGGTTTTCAAGTCCACCAAACTTTAAACCACTGATTATTTATATTTCCTCCTAACAAATTTTCATGGGAGTATCATTTTAGGACCTCAGAGATGAGGAAGTTTCCAGAATGATCCATATAGGAAAATTCTTCCTTTCCCACTACAGTGAAAGAGGTGAAGCAAATTTGACTGTTTTACCAAGTAGACTTGGGCATTTTGTAATATTTTTTCTTTGTTGTCATGGTAAGGACAGATATGTACATTTTGTCTGTAGACAAAAGCACCTTGCTGAGTTTTACTCACTTGCTATGCAGGAAAAAGAGACAAAGTGAATTCCCAAAAGGCTTTGGATATTTCCAAGACAAAGGCTGTTGGACTATGGTCCAGTGGATCAAAGCATTTTTAGGATTAGTGCCCTTAGCTTAAGTGAAAATTGCAGAGTGTATAAAAATTGTTAGTTTCAGGTGATTAATTCCTTTGTCCACTTTTACCAAGTCTAGTGAAGATGATAAAAATGTGAAATGCCACATCCACCATGGTGTTCAAGCGAAGGTTGAGGTGGCAACTCTGGCTTGTCAGGAAAGGTCCGCCTGATGTTTACTAGTGCCCCACTGAGCTGCAGCCACCAGCACGTACAGAGAGAAAGAGCTCTGTGATGTCTTGATGGCATGCCATGTAAAATAACTAGAAAACAATAACCTCTCCTCATAAAAGAAATTAGTGTCTTCATGGCAATCTTTGTCTCATTCCATTTAGACCATTTAGTCTCTACAGTACAGAGATACAAATGACAAAGTCAGATCGAACTGCAGAAAAAAAAGTCTTCTTTATAAAAAGCACTAACTAAAATATGTTTAAATAACACATACTTAAGACTGAGGGGAAAAAAGAGAAGCTTTATTTCTACCAAGTTATAGCATGTGTTGCACTAGCCTGGGCTTTCTTTTTGTGACACCAAAGCCAAGACCTTTTGTCTGTGCACGCAATGCTTTTGCAGGCTGGCAGATCATCACTGCCCCGCATGAATGCTTCCCTGATACAAACATGACCTTACGCTCCAAAGCTGCCATCTCCTGAAAGCAAAGCATTCACTGCTTCCTTAAGGATCATCACAAACGGTGCAAATCAAATCAGATGTAAAAAAGATGTGTGTATCCCATTGCTCTATGTGTTGTGCCACTTGAAAACGCGAATTTCTATGCTTGTATCAAAAGGCCAAGGGAACTTACACATTATTGTTTGACAAAGCAAATGAGACTGGAAAAAATAATAGCAAAGCAGCTATGCATGGCAGCATCACCTGCTTTTTGTCCTAATCTCAGTAGAACTGCCAATTAAAACAATGCAAAATAATGTTTAGATGTTAATCCTAATTAGCGGCAAAACAACTGAAAAGTAACCTCTTGTTATAAAGGTCAGTGTTATCAATGTTCTGTTCTCTTCTTCCAAGTGCCAGAAGCTTCTTGACAGTACTGCAGTGTGGGGAATAATACACACTCTTTTTAAGAAAACAATTTTTCCCTCCTATTTTTGCTATTTTAACCAAAGATGCAGTGAAATTCACTACTACACTACTTCTGGAAGGCTGAACTGTGTTCATTTAGTAACAGGAGCCTTGATGCTGTAGAACATCAACTCATGCTTTATGAGTTAAGGTCATGCTTAATGACCTTAAGAATGACTTTTAAAACATTTGCTTCCCTATATTTGTCAGGGTTGCCCCTTTGAAACACAAGCAGATTATTAGAAATTTGAAGTAATATAAAACTCCAGCCACTTAAGGACAAATTTCTATAAATATAAACACCTTGGGGGGAAAAAAATAGATAATAGTTTCTAATTTATTTACTTCTACATAGAACAACTATTCTTATTTTGACTTTGAAAAATCTAACTTGTCTTTCAGACCATTCCAAATCAGAATGCAATCAGATCAAATTTCTATTGATCAAGCAAAATGAATTACCCGCTTAAACAACTTCGACTGCAAATCTGTCATGGAAAAGAGTAAAAGGAATTAATTTCTATACTTAATGCAGTTTAAATGACAATGAAGAAAAAGCTGAATAGGCTTCAATCAGGAGCAGTAATCCTAAGAGGGCCACCTGACAATTACATTTAATATGCTAATACTATTACAGTACATGAAATTTTCTATTCTGCCCATAAAGATCTTGTTAACAGTAATTAAATGTTACAACATTCAGCCCTGTAAAGAAAAGAGATATAGTGAAATTATTATCTCTAGAATCAGTGGAAGACTTTTTAAATTAGTATTTGAATAGCAAAAGATTGAGTTTTCACTACCCAGGGACAACAAGGCTGATCAGGTCTCTGTTAAATTACATGCAATCATACCTTCTTCATTAGAATTGCAAACATTTGTGTAAATCACTGGTTTTGCTGCTCAACAGATGATATGAGTTGATACTAATCCTCACCCCTTCATACCCTCAGTGTGTTTTTCACCCCAAAGCAGTGACCTGTGCTGCTACCTTTGGAGATCTGTGGTTCAGCCCCTAGTGCTGGCCATCAGGTAGTCTCCTGAGTGGAAGGTCTCATGTGCTGAGAAAGCACTGCTTGGACAGCCAAAAAGATGACCCACTGGCTGTCCTCAGTGTTATGGCCCTGGATTTTCTTTTCAAACTGTAAGAGTGTGCAGTTTTCAGTCCTGGAGGTCCCTGGCATTTTGTCAAAATGACAGGCATCACATTCACCCAAATAGCTCTCCAGTTCCGTAAAGAATATTTTGATAACCTCTTAAAAATGTTTTCCTTCTTGCAATAGTGAAGTAGACTCTTTACCAAGAGCAAGCATTGGAATTACACAGCATGGCTTCCAATAAAGAATAATTGGATTCAGTCTATAAAACTAATTAAGATTGCCACAGCCTCTTTAGGATCCTAATGCTGCTTTTAATACTTGCTCATAGGATTTCACAAAACATCCATTTGCAATTAAATTTATTTGCATAGATAAATGTATATCAGCTAATTTAAACACATAAAGAAAAATGAGGTCCACTTATTACTTAAACTAGGTAGAAACTTAAGAGCAAATTTATTCAGATTAATATTTAACGAGGTCCTAAATCAAAACTGATGTGATTAGAATACAACTAGGAATAATCATCTATATAGCATGTCAGCAGTCATTGTTCCTTAACATCTTGGCCCCAATTCCATGGCATCTACCATTGTACAGAAATACTTGCCAAATATCTGAAACAAAAATGCAAGTTAAGAAGATGTGCTAAATAAATACTGTAAATCTTTAAGTTTGCAGTGTATCAGCTCCAAAGCTTATAATTTCAAATTCTGGTGATAGCAGACAATTTCATCAAGCAACGGACACCAATGCACAGTTTCAAATGTAAAAAGGGGAAGGATATGCCATGGGAAAACTGCTAAACATTAACTGTATTTTAATTCTTTATGTATATATTTTACTCTTCTAATGCTCAGGTATAGTGACATGGAGTTTCATGCTGTTCTGTGTGGATGGGCAACAAGGAGCTTTGGCCCATTGTGAAAAATGGGTCTGTTGCTTGCTTCCCCAGGTATCGCCAGCTTCCAACATGGTAATAGAGTGGTTATACCTGGGAACAGAGAAAAATTAACACACACTGGTAAAATCTTCGTGCATCAGTAGGTAAAGTTCATGTAACTCACTCTTTCTGAGCAAACATGGAAAAAATGTGGGAGACTGCCATCAAAATACCATTTCTTCTTCTGGCTTCCAATCAGTAATGATCATCAAGATCTCATGGAATAGAAATGCCACTGAATGCTAGTGATCTACTTATCCTAAAACTATCTTATATATCCTGTATCTTTATTTACAAAGAGAGCTGAAATAGCATTTGTGCAATGAGGGGAGAAACACTCTTCCCCTTCTTCCTTTCCACCTCATCTTTGCACATTTAAACCTGGACAAAAAACTATGGTCGATGTAACTACTGGACGGCTTGCAATCAGAAAAGAAAATGAGATAAAATGCTTGCCAAGTTTTTATAACATATGTTCCTTCCAGTCAACACTCCTTTAATAATTTATATTTTCAGTTTGCTCAGGTGTTTGCCAAGAAGTCTCTAATGTCCTCCATCTGCAATTATGCCAGGTATCAGAGCTACCACATGTAGATAAGCAGGAACTTGGCTAAATCCTGAATGAGTAAAGTTGCACTATGTCATATGCTGATGTTTTCAAAGCTAGTTTGCGAAGCAGCTGAACATACTAAGCTTCATATAATGCATTTCAATAAATACTTTTTTATTTCAAGTTGGTAGAGATTTGATGGGAAAGGATTAAGAAGCACTAAACCAGCACTTTCAGGTTACTTGACAAGGAATTACAGACCAAATTGTTAAATCTGTCTCCTTTTAGAGTTGGAGTTAAAATATGACCATTTATAACAAAAATGAAGAACAATTAATAATAAAAAGCCAGCAGAGGCTGATGTTTCTCATAACATTAAGTGCCTTTTTTCCACCCTTACCAAGTTTCTGTAGTACTAGTCCCACCTATGGAAAACTTAATCATCTTCAATGTAAGCATTTCTACCACTGTAGAACCCACTTCTGGAAAAAATCCACAAAAATGGTAAATAGGCTTTTGTACAAATTCTGAATGGAACTTTCAAAGAGTTACTGCAAGAATCTCTAAGGAGAATCCATGGAAACAGAAGATTAATTCACCAGGACTGAGAAATAAAATCTTGCCTTTTGCTCTACATCTTCCCATTTTCACTGGGCAATGAGGACTACCCTTCTCTCCATGCAAAACCCAAGAAAAATTATTTTCTAAGTGGAAGGAATCTGAAAAAGGAAGGAGTACAGACTACAGTGCCAATTTTTGGAAACCTTAAGTTGTCTATATACAGCAATACAAACTTTGCTCTATGCAAAGTTAGCAGACGGTAAAGTTTGCACCATTTGACACAACCAGTCTCTCCCTGATTGTTTTCATATGGCTACTGACAAGGTGGATTATGGGAAAATCAGCAAGTGAGTGCTTAGGTGTCACCCTTCAAGTCTGTGAGGAAATGTACAAATGTACATTTTATACAAAACACACTAATTTAGTGGCTGGGGGGGGGGTTTTTTGAGAAAAAAAAC
>NW_010168547.1:9938-32546 GCF_000695765.1 Mesitornis unicolor
GCTTGCTTCTGGATCCAGTATTTTGACCATGTTCCAGTTCCAATACTAACACAACTTTTTTAAAGATGAATGAAGCTAGAAGAGAAGGGGAACTGCAATTTCCCTTTTTAAGTGAATCCAAGCTGTCATACATCTTGGAACAATACTGACTTCATTCTGTCTTGCTTCTCTGATCTTCTACTCTGAGCATTTGCTTTAGACCAAACAGATCCACACCACAGAAAATACCTGCTATATAGCTGATACACTTAGTGGCAGAAAAAAACCTCAATTTTTTTATTTCATCATTTGTCTCACAACTTCCAAGCAAATGAATGAGACAGTAATCCCTCTCCCCTTCTCATTTTTAATATTATGTTTAAATAAATTCTTCTGACCCACAAAAAATTTACCTATGATTATAACACATCAGCTACCCAGAAGTCCTATGGCAGTCCCCAAAAATAATGGTATTTTTGTCTGCGCTATGTAATACAAAAACTCAAGTAATATTAACTTCTATTATTCTCCCTTCCTCCATCCCCTAAAACCCAGAGGAATAGGAAATGCAAAGGAAAACTTCAGTCAGAATGATGAACATTTTTATGTCCTTAGAAAACCCAACCAACGTTTGAAAATGAATTGAAAATCTCTGCAGCTGCTGTAGTCAATAACTTAAAATTTGTACAGAAGCTCTTCAAACATCTGAGAGATTTCTTAAACAGATTTTGTTAAAAATAAAAGAGTAGTTAAAAATAAACACTAAGAAATGTGGAAAATCCTCAAACTCAGAAATTAGACTAATGTAAGTAATGTATGCTCAGAGAAGGATCTACCTTTCACATTTGTAGTGAAATGTAATTTCTCAGACACTAATTACATAGCACAATGTTCCTGAAAATTTTCATTGTTTGAAGAGCTAATGTAACTTCTATTCATTTAAATCACTCACTCAAGACCAAGCTTCACCTGGGCTAAACTGCACTGAAGGGTGGGCCTAGAGACAGCAGATAATGAATAAACCCACAAGGTCTTGTCTACAACTGAAATATTTGATATCAGAGATAAAGAATTTGGGTGAGCAATTCCTGTTGCTAGCAATAAAATACATGGCTGATGCTTTCATATTTTAAAATTTCCCTTTATATGGATAAAAAATTATTGATCTTTCATATAACAGTCATGAAGCTAAGATTGTGTGGAGAAGTCATTCACAACACGGGAGAGTCTCTGCCTTATCATCACATCTGGTTTTCTTCTTAAATAATAACCTTGAGATTTACATCAACTTTTCCCCTTAGTTTTACTGTACATGGGTTTATTCAGTTACTGATACATAACAGTGCTCTCAATTTATTATACTGTACATTGATTTGAAAAAAAAATCTGGAACTTTTTCTTTGATGCAGTCTTTGACCATTAATATCACAAACATCTGCTGTTATCTGACATCTCTATCACTGATAACAGAAGCTCTTCCAGTTTCCAAAGGAATTCAAGTATGGAGGTAGGAAGGGGATCTGGACACCTGGGAGATGAGGTCTCCTGAGCACATTACACTGGTACATGCCAAGGAGGGCTCCAGCAGAGCATCACAACCTGTATCACAACCTGAGTCTAGCCAGGATGAGCGCTGGCACAAGTGTCAATATACCCAACTGTTAACACAATTGCATGTGGCAAACATAGCTATGGCTTGTGTTGCCTGGAGCTTTACCAGACAATATCTATTCACAAAAGGCACCTTTGAAAAGGCCAGCCTGCTTTGGGGTGAAAAAATGTTTAGCCCTTATGGCATGAGCTATGCCATGCCACCACACTCTATGGGCTAGAGAATAGTCCCTGAACCTTGTATATGTGTAATCTGTCCTACATCTGTTGACCATCTCAGAAGACTCGCCAATACATTAATATGAAAAGCAAGTGATTTAACCATTAAATGGAAAAAAACCCCAAACCATCATATATGGTCTGACAGGAAAATGGCATCTTTATAACAGTCAGTCAAATGACTTCCCACTGAGGTTACCCAACCCTTGACACTGTAAACATATTTCTGGCTTTTAAAAATCCTCAAAGCAGTCTTTAGCAGAGTCACATAATTTGTTCATAGGATCTGAAATTTGTAAGAGATTAGAAGAATGTCTGTGGCTATCCTTGGGAAAAGCTGTTCAGATTTGACTGAGTTATGAACAGGGCAATGTTATCATTTGTAATATCCTCTGCAGAGCTTGCTAAACTACTGGGGATAGAAATTGTGAACATGCTGTCTGAATGAGACATGTTCAATCCCACTGACACTTCTGTTGCCATACATACATAGGATACATATATTGTAAACTATTACAGCAAAAGCCTGGATGTCTTAACTGAAATTCTCTGCTGTACTGTAATAAAGATTAACATGTACTATCATTTCATTGCATAGTCAAACCCTAAGAAAATGCAACAGATGTATTTGAAAAGTACCTGAAAATTCAGTCACAAATTGCATTCTGTTACTTTGGGAAATATAGATGAACAAATGGTAATCCCTACAGACATCAGAGTTTATCTGTGTTTTCAAGGGAAAGGGAGAATTTAATTCTAGTATGCAGGTAATAAAATGTCCTTATATTAACATTGGATAAATAATTTGCTGACTTGCTGATGTGTATTGGTGCTCATGTAATAATATGTTTTGGATCATAGCTGTTTCTTTCCAAGCTAACAAACAATACTCCTTATACATATCATTACTGGAGAGTGACGAAGCCATGGTACGCATATTTTTCAGGACTTAGAAAAGCCCCAGATTTTCTGATATTCAAGAAAGTTTGAGACAAAAGTGCAATCAATTTTGACAGTATCAGTTCTGAGCCAGATTCTTCTATCCTCGATTCAGGTGGAATGGTGCCTTTTTTAGCAAATGGTGTAACTGATTTTAATGGTGTTACCAAATAAGAAATTATTCACACTAAATAGGATATCAGAAGTAATCTTCCATAACTGAAAATGAAAAATATGATGACTACCAGATATTTCATATATACTAAATTAGAAAATGAAGTTTTTTTTAATATGTAAATGCTCTTTTGTAAAGACTAGTTGATTTTTGTTTTAAAAGGAACCTTTTAGTAATTTTATTGCTTTTTTCTTCTGAGCACTTTAATAAACATGTATGAAATGACTTTTTAAAAAGCTGCAACAGGAAAAAAAGTTAACCCCACAAGTTACACTCTCAAGTAAGGATACAATCAAAAGATACTTCATATGAACTAGTATTTAAAAAAAAAAATTGACCTTTGCTTTTATCTGGGAAACTCTCTAAATGTCTTTTTCCATTCTTTACAGAGATGTTCCTTACAGAGGAATTGCTATCAATGGTGTTATTACCAAAAATAACATCTCTGTAAGTTGACATCAGAATGTGAACCACTTAGCACTATGAGATGCTGTGGAAGTTAAAAACCAAATGTGGCAATAAACATCTGGGTAGACAAAGTATTCTTTTTACCTGCGGGTCCTTGAACATGGCAATAAACATATGGCAGAGAGAGCCGGGCTTGTTCAGTGCATTTCTAATAAAAATCTAGGTGACACAAATATGCCATGATAGGTGTCATAGAAACTACTGTAATGACCTTTCACATCTGGATGCCTCGTTTCTAATTAGGAATGAATAAGACATAACAAGGTCAGATGACACTGTCTAACAGAGCATATTACCTGTATATGTATGAGGCATTTTGATGAAAAACTTCCAAAGTGTTTTTACCAATTATGTTACCTAACTCAGTATGACACCAGACTGTCCCCTTAAAAGAGTTTCCAGATGGGAAAGGTCAGAATTTTTATCTTGGAGTATGCCGTTTATACTTTTACCAGTTCTTTCTTATCTTTACATTAATGTCAACTGAAAACCAAATTTGTTCCCTCCACTTCATACCCCTTTTGAAATGTCATTTTCAAAACACATCACTTGCACAAGCTGCTTTCACCCCTCCAACAGCATGTGCACGTTTTACCAGTCGTAACAACAGATGGCCAGATCCTGGCTCCCTTACTCTGAGTCTACTTGTGCAGTCAGTCTCACTGAAATCATATTTTCTCCTCACTAAGTAGTCTGCATCCTCAGTTTATTAACCTCCTCAAAACATAACAAGGAAAAAAGGGCATTTCTAAACCTTTGCAAATCATGTGACTGGTCTGATCCCTGACAAGAGAAGTAAATTCTGTAGAGCTGCACACGTAAATCAAGGACTCGAGTTCTACCTCCTGGACTAAGCTCAAGCACAAGCACATGGAAGGAAAAGGCTGCTTCTTTGCAAAACCTGGCACCCAGGAGTGCAGCCCTGGCTGTAGGAAGCAGCCAGAGGCTGCCTGTAGCAGCCCCTGGTAGCCAGCGAGCATCCCCCACAGTGACCCTTGTGCAGTGAGAGGGAGAAGAGGAATGTTTGTGACAGCTCCTGACTCCAGGCGCCGGCAGGCGACTGCCAGTGGTGTCTGGTTTTTCATGTCGCGTACTGTTTCTGGGATTTTGGGGACGTATCACATTCTGCTTGGTGTTTGTTCTCAAATGGGAATGTAGGTGCAAGCGAGGGAGTGCTGCATGAGCTGATTTGGTGTCACCTGAAGGTGTCCTGATTTTATGGATCTGTTGCACTGGGAGGTTCATGAGCAGCTTTTAGTCTCTTTTTACTGTGAAATGTCAATTAAAAAGAAAAAAAAAAGAAGAAACAGAGATGGCAGTGGTGCTCTGAGTAACCCATCAGTTTGTCTTACAGGTCACTCAAACAAGGTCATTATTGACTGAAAATGATCATTCTTGCTCTTTCCAGGCACATGTAGAATAAAACAACTCATAATACTAGCATGCTCACCTCTACTTTATTTCACAGTTAGGCTAATTTCTCACACGTTTTTAAATTACTGCTTCCTTCTTTGTAATTTAAGATAAAAAAGTAAGAATTTTTTAATTACATTTTAAGATCAAACATAAGCAAGCTTAATACAGAGCTGAAGAGTAAACAGATGCTTTGGTGCTGAAAGAAATAACAGAAGAGCAGCGAGGCAATGTAACACATGATGAAATTCACAGCATGTTGAGGGTAGTATGCAGACCACTGTAAAAGTTCATGATGTTTAGTGAAACCAACCTAGGGAGATATATCAGGCATTGTTCACTCGATCTTTACTGGATCTAAAACTCCTACCTAGTTATAACCAAGCTAAGATTTCTCATGGAGGCAGAATTTAGTAGCTGGCTTTAAAGCAATTTAATTTTAGTACCTCCTGGATAGATCTTTATGAATAGTGTACTCCAAAGGGCTGCATCTTCTCCTATGACTTGGCAATCCACTGAACTTGCAATTCTACTTTTGTTAACATATGCTGAACGCTTAGGTATATGCTTGAAATAAATAGTAAAGCACAGCATGGAAACTTTTGAGCTGGAAGATAATTAAACTCTGGAGCTGGTAGCAGTGTAGCACTATCATCTAAGCTAAATAGTCTTCTGGAAGATATGGTACTCTTATAACCTGGTCAAGGGTATCCCTGCAGCTCAATTACCCACATTGACAATATAAGCAGTGAAGAACCAGGGTACATCTATTTTTAGATCTTCAGTTTTATGAGTGGGCTGATGCACAGCAATATTGAGTCACTAAAGGCAGCTATTCTCAAATCAGTTCTGGTGGGGTTTTTTTTTAGGATTTCTAATAGGAAGTTAAGACTTTGGAAAAAATATGTACTGATGCATTCTTCTTTCCTTTACATTCTTTACTGTGCTGCTGTAAAGGATGTATCTCTACTCCATTCCTTCATTCTTTTCACTGAGTAACAGCTGAAATCTGTTTTAAAGTTTTACAGGACCAGAGATTATGATTTATCGTGAGGACAGTGAGGTGTCTAGCATATCACGTGCTGTAAAAATAATAACTGCAGTAACTAGCATTCTGAGTTGAAATCCTGCTTTCAAGCTCTCAGTCAGCGTAAAACTGCATTTTGTACATTTTCTTTTAACATATCTCAATCTGTATATCCTTTGAACTTTCTGATTTGAGATGGAAGGTTACTAATCACACAGTGCTGCTGGCGTGGTTATCCTGCAAATGAGTCTTGGTGTCCCAAAAGATTTGCCTGCACTGACTACATAAATACAGATTAGTAAATAACTAGAAAAAGGCAGGTAAGTTCACTGCCCCTGGCTTTGGCAAGTCTGTCCCTCTGGTATGTCTATTAATGTAAATGTTATCTTTGCAGAGCAACCTTGTGTTTTAGGTATACGGCACAAGACAGAACTAGTCAAGGTCAGACTTCTGGTCTGGTCTGTGATGGGGCCCAAAGGTCAATCAGGAGTCAGTCAAAATTCCTCCCTCAGTGTTACCAATGCTCTGACCTATTTCACTTTGTTCTAAGCAATCGTAGTCACTTCAAGGACTAGTGAACAAGGGAAGACTTCTAATTTCACACAGTCAGCACCCTGAGGAGAAGAGGTCATGATCCAGTCACTTTCCTCCTCTCTCCTCCCAGCTCTACCATGTCAGGAAAGAGCATCCTTCAGCTGGTCTCAGACTATCATTTATAGAATGAAGATTTTCCTTCTGACATACACGTTAATTCAAGAGACTTAGGTCTCTATTTTCTATCTTCTGCCACATTGTATCATGTTGCAATTAAATAATCATGATCGTGATTAAAATACAAGGTGGAGGTAAAACAAGTTATTAAAAAATCCCTAAATATAAATATAAATATAGACAGCAACTGCTGTTTTCTGGTGAAGAGGAAAAAGGAAATGGAAAAGGCAAAGGAAAGTGAAGAAAAGGAAAACTGATACATGGAGCCTGATGGTTTCCTGCAGATCTTTAAAGAATGCTGTTAAAAATGAAATATTTCTTTTTTCCTAGAGGAAAAACAACAGATTTTCCGCTGTGCTTCATGAGACCTGAACAGCAGGTTCTTTGTGTCCAAGTGATTCACACAAGTCTTTCTCTCTTTTTAATAATGATTTAAGCTTTCAAAATGCCACAATTCACTGCATTTGACCACTGCACCAGCACAATGAAATGTATGTTATGGATTTCAACCTTGTAAATGTATGAATTCTTATACTAACTATTCTAAGTGAGAATGCACTTATCAAACAAAATGCTGGACTATTTGTTTTTGTAAGATTTCTTTAATATAGAGTACCTTAAAAATACATATAGTGTCAATCACTGTTACACTATGTAACTGGGACACCCTCTGCAAATTATTGGATTTTGGAAATGATTTGTGAAAAGGCCATTTGAAATAAGAGAAGGAAAATAAATTCTTGTACTATATTGCTCAAATATATTTAGTTCCTCAGATGCCTCATAACAGAAGACCCTCACACACTTTTTTCAATTACCCATAATGAGATAATATGCACTTACAGGAAAACCTCTCTTCTGCAATGAAGGGAAGGTCTAAAGATCTAAAGAGTCATCATCTGCATCAGGAGAGTAAGAGGAGAATGAATCCAGCTCTAACCCATATCGAATTCAGAAGTAAAAAAAAAAAGGGACTCTTTCCTGCAGGGAGGAAGTGCGTTTCATTCTACATATCTTTATTTTTCTTTAAAGAATATAAACCCCATTGCTACCAAGACAAAGGATTTTTAAGCTCTGTAACAATCCATAGGCAGTCCATATGTAATTCTTTTAGTCTGGCAAGTTTCAGGCATTTTGCAGAACTAATGCAGCAGTATTCTCAGCTGACTGGAATGAACAAAATGTTTCTTTGCCAAAACTGAGGCTCCAGTCTTCGAACTCCTTTGAAGACGCACTCTCACTGCGATTGCTATTAAGTTGCTGTTAATGGCTTGTCTATGAACTCTCTGTCTACTCTGGCAAAGGGGGTGATGGGCAAGAAAAAAACGAACAGAGAAATGTTCTGTCATACTTTATGTAGTTGTTCTGTGACTCCACATGGGGAGGGGAATCAGGGAAAGGAAAGGAGACCCATAGGTTGGAATAGAAACAGAATGAATAAAATTGTAATAATAAAACCTAATATTAATAACAGTATTAGTATAAAGTACACAGAGTTATACTTCAGCCAATAAAGTGGTTGCAAGCTGTGATGGTAACAAGGACCAGGAGAGTAGGCCTTGGGAGTAGAAAGATGGGTGAGAACTTCCAGAGAACAAGTAATTGAGGAAAGAGGGCTGTCCCCAGGAAACTTTGCAATTTATATTGAGCATGACATTTATGGTATGGAGTAATTCTGTTGGCTAGGTTGGGGTCAGCTGTCCTGGTTTTTGGTCTCCTCAGTTTCTGCACCTGACAAACTCAAAACTGCTAAAAACCTTGATCACTACAACAACCTACATACAAGAGACAGCTGAAAATTAAAATAAAGTGCCTTACCAACTTTATTCCCATGAAATTGAGTACTGTAGTCTTCTCAGAAAACCAGCTTTCCTGAATAGAAAATTGATTCTATGATTCTATCCTAGCAAAACTAGGACATGTTCAAAATTGTCCAATAAGAAAATGTACAAAACCATTCAGGAGCTTAACTGTTCTGGCTCAAAGTAATTTAGAAAACTAAATCCCATTGAAGCTTCAAGTCACTGTAACACTTTTGGAAATTTTATTCAAGGCCCAGTGTTTGAACGTCTTCACCAGCACCAGACTATTTCTAGATTCTCCATAAAGCTGCTGTTGAAAGACAGCACAAACAGCACTCCAGTGCCGGAAGTGTTTGAAGGCAAGGGTTATAATGCTACACACAGTATCATCTGTGATCATGGTGAAAGTTTAATCAGACTTGAATTCAGGATCTAATTTTAACACAAACTTCTTGTTTTTTCTCATTTAAAAAAAGAAATAAAATAATATTTCATTTATAAATATTTTAATCAGTATATCTAACAGGTTTCAAATTACATTTTCAAATTCATAGAATCATAGAATACCAGGTTGGAAGGGACCCCAAGGATCATCTAGTCCAACCTCTCAAGGTAAAAGTACAGTTTAAATGAGATGCACTCTGTCAAGCTGACTCTTAAAACCGACCAATGTAGGGGAATTTACCACTGCCCCTGGGAAGTGGTACTATTACTAAAAGGTATTACTTCCCCCATGGGAAGTGGAATTATTACTAAAAAAGGAGGGAAGGGGGCTGAATATGTTAAAATAGAGTTAAAAAATCTTTATTTTAGATAAGGACAATTATTTCAGAAGAATAATTTTTCCTAATTTAATCCTTTCCTTGGCCCCTCAATTTTGTTAGTCTGCTACCCCTAGCTGACTTGTCACATGACAGAGTCATGATCACATTGACTTCAGTTGATCAGAAGATGTAGAGAAAATGGTACACTCTTATGACATTCAGAGGTGCCAGACCACTCCCAATGATATTTTTGACATTACTAGGTGTGGAGTGGAAAGACAAGTATCAAATATTTTTACAATCTTCATTAGTATTTTATATACAAACTAGTTATTTTATGAAGTAATAAACTGTCACCTGTGAGAACTAGCTTCTATTTATTTACAGAAAGTATGCTGCATATTAAACAACTCCACACTCCTTTTCACTCCTGATGTGGATGGTCAATTTCTCCACCTGCCTACACATTTTTTCCCCATTCCTTTCTTACACCATCTGAGTGCAGAACATTGACATTAAAATTCATATGACATTCTGCATAGTATAATTTTTGCCTCATTCAGATTTGTCAGCATTACTTTCTGTTTTCTCTAAAATTTTGAATTCAGTTTTCATTGCTGCAAAATAGCAAATCATTCAAAATACCCTGAAAATCAGGCTACAGCTACGGTTGTGAGATAGGAATGACTATTTAGCCCTTAACCTTTCTACAGAGTGTGACAACAAATGTACCAATTAGTGTCATTCCTGATCTTCATGTTTATGGACTGAGACCTAGACAGAAAGCCGAATAGTTATAGCCTTCCAGAAGGAATTCATATAAATACTGAGTTTACCAATTTGCAAAATACTGTTGGTAATGCAGTAGTCTCTTTCAAAAAGTAAATTGCTTTGGGGAAAGAATCCAGACAACACATCAGGCTTCAGGCTGGTGTTTGGATTATTTTACCTACAAATAACAAATTTCACACTAAAATCTTAAAACAACGTGTGCAGAGAAAAAAAAGAGAAATTAAGAAAAGCTCTGTTCTCTTTCCAATATAAGGATCAAGCTTCATACTTTGAAGCACCTTATTGCTTAATTAACAGCACTTTATGTGGGGAGATTAGTTTATTTATATAATTGTAGTCATTTAAACATGCTATTTGTTGGGAACTTGCACATAGTGCACTTATGACTCTTGAATTCACACTGGCAATGATCTCAAGAGTTCAGCAGTTGCACAACACAACACAGAGTACCTGAACCTGTGAAAACCTGAAGAGGTCCCCCTGAGGCAGAGATACAGAGCCTGAAAGGCTGAGGTTCAAATTCCCCTTCTGCCTGACCACCAGTTTCATGAAGTAAGGGGGTTTTTGCCTCTGTGTAATGACTATTTAACCTCCCATGTAAAACAGAATGGCTGGAAACCTGAGAAGTAGACTATATAATCTGCGAATATACTGCAAATCTCTTATTTGAGAAGCGGGCAGTGAGATTTTGATGTTTCTGTGTTCACATTCAGACACAGCAGGGATCTCTAAACTTATTCTTCAAAGAAGCCACTCATCCTTTTGTTTTCTATCTCTTCCCTCATGTCATTTTAGCAAAATCTTTGTCAAAATCAGTTCTCTTCTGTGAAGAGAGGAAAAAATTCGTAAAAAGAGTCTTGTTGTGAAACCACAGGAATATCTTTACATAGGAATGCTTGACAGACTAAGCAAAATAAATTATCTCACAAAGCATATTTACCATATTTCATTAGATGCCATAGCTAGACTGCATTCCCAAAGATCTGTTTGGCATTTTTTAAGCGTGGGTCTACAGTGCTGCAGGTGTTGGGTATATTTGGCCTTGATATTCCCAGTTTTACTTTGGTAAATAGCACAAAATATGTAAATGCTCTTCTAAAGCTTTATTTCCTTCATATCTTGACCTCAGATTTTAAGTTCCTATGCTTATTATTTCCTAATTTTTTCTTGCCAGTTGGGGATCAGGGAACGTTATTTTACATTTGGTAACATTTATTTCTAAGAAATACCAGAGAGAATAGCATTCAGCAAAAAAGCAAGGCATGGGGAAGGACAAAAAATTGATAATGTGCCATCTAAAATGATCAAGTTGTCAAGGATGACACTGATACAAATTCCCTTGTTATTGCAGATGAACCAGTATAATACCAGGGGACGGAACATGAGCCAGATTTGATTTGTCAACTTGTTGCTATTATTTTGACAACATTTCAGCAAAATTGTCACATCTGTCGAAATTCTGTTAGAAAATTAGATGTAGCAAAGAACACCAAACAGCCTTATTTTCTCCTGCTGAGTGTGCTGGGATTTTCCTTCCGTGAGTCATCAGCCGGCAGCAACAATGAAGTGTCACAACAATCACCAAGATACCATCTGTTTAAGGGAGATGATCCAAAAGCAAACATGTATCTTTCTAAACATAAAATTCATAGCACAAAACCCCCACATACACACATAATAGTGTGTGGGTTTGCACACATATATATCATTTGTATAATTCCTGATATGTTATCAAAACACCCAGATAGCAGCAACTACAAAATTTCCTGTATGGATTTCTATCATCAGCTAAAGCCACAGATGATATTACTTGAACTTCATATCGTGGGAGCTCGTGACATTTGGAAATGTGGAATACGTTTTTCATCACATGGTTCCTCTCACACCTGGTGCTTGCAGAAATTGGGCTTTAATGATTAGAGTGCTTCCATTTCTTTCGAAGTATTTTGAACAAATACAGGCACAATGTGTACCTCTGCGTAAGTGGGAATAGTGATGGAGTTGGCAGTGCTAACTTAATGATGGGACTCAATGATCTTAAAGGTCTTTTCCAACCTAAGCAATTCTATGATTCTATGATGTTATGACTACTGAAACAGGACTCATCTAGAGGACCTTTTCCCTCCTTTTTTAACACTACGCATGTGGAAGTCCTTGTTCCATTTGAAAGAATACTGTTTAAAAAAACTAGTTCTCCTAGCCAGTACTGGCAGCAATAGTAAATGTCCACAAATGTAAAATTTTGACCAGTAAATTTGTGTGTCATAGAAAAGCATCTCTGATGCATTTTCTAAAGTAAACATAACAATGAATAAATTGGGGGAAAAAAGCTAAAACTTCCAAACATGCAAAATACAGTTGAAGGAAACATTTGCATTGCAATTCATCAAGATATTGACAATTAAAAGATTATTATTAAAGAGGCAAAAAGGGAGAAATCATTGCAAATATAGCACCCTCACTCGTTTAAAACTTAAAGTTAATTGATACAATAAATGCATAGCAATACAATCCAATGTTCAGACAGAAGCTTACACTTATTTTTCTTTCATTTCTACCATACAGACCTTGTAAAATGAACCCTAATGAAATGATGAATGGTCATTAGATGACATATATGTTGCTTTGTTTCTTACATGTACTCAATCTACTACCCATTATAGATTACCACAGTGGACCTCATGAAATAATTCCAGAAGCACGCAAGCAGCTACCTTCTCTGCTTGAATAATGTTTAGCTTGTGTATCTGTTCTTTTGCATTCCTTTAGAAGGTAAAATGTAGCATAAGTGATTTACGTAA
Organism: Mesitornis unicolor; assembly: GCF_000695765.1. NCBI lineage: Eukaryota > Metazoa > Chordata > Aves > Mesitornithiformes > Mesitornithidae > Mesitornis > Mesitornis unicolor. Next base: position 22,640 of record NW_010168547.1, read on the forward strand.
TGCACCCACAGAGCCAAAAGGAGTTCATCCAACAGCAAAAATGCGAAGAAGAGGGTTCTAATGATGATACAATAATCACCAATATTTTATTTAACCTCTGTGCTTATACTTAAATTTGAGCAAGACCAAGAATAATAAAGTTTTGCTTAAACATTTACAATGTTTCTGTGTTTATGTTCTCATACAGTAAGAAATAAATGCTACTGTTTTCCACTTAAATTGCCCAAAACATCTGTCTGCTTTTCTATCTGTCTTCTAGAACTCAAGTTATCTGTGGTGCAGGAGTGGAAAAATTATACTTGTCTTCACTTGAATGTTAAGTGAAATATAAACATACATGCCCATGTGAGAAAATAGTAGAAAGTTCAGTGTTTTTGAAAAAAACAACTAACAAAACTCAATTTGTTGACCTCCCTACTATATGTCATTCTCCACCCTTAAGATTGAAACTTGGTCAACTTCTCTTTAAGCCTCTTCTGATGAAACATTTTAATTTTTCCTAGGTGTACACCCTACCTGATTTGACAACATTACGCCATCTAGTATAATGATTTTCACTAATGCAGAGACTGATTACCAGTGATTGATACTAGTGCAATCTAAATTGTGAGAATATACCTGATGACTTTGAGATGATCAATTTCATTTTGTATGTGTCCACATTAATAAATAAACAAAGATAAAACAATCACTTTGAATCTGACACTGCAAATACATGCAGTAGGAACAAATGGCAAAATTTAAGTCTGTTTTTAAATGGTATCAGTGTCTCACTTCTTGTTGCTGAATTCTCTGCAAAGGTTCCTACAAACAGTAAGGATAATTATGATGACGTTAGTGTCATAAAGGAAAAAGATCTTCACTAATGAGAAATGTATTTGGAAGAGTTAACTTATCATCAGCTAGTTATGGTGTATAGCAGGTCAGGTTTCTATCTTTTGCTCTCTGCCACACACATGCACACAAAAATGCAGTTAGTCATTGTTTGCTGTGAAAATTCAGCCTTAAAGTCTGTAGGTATAAAAAAGAAATAGCCATAGGTATGATGAAATATATAACAGTTCCTTCATATATATAACAATGACTTCAACAATACGGAACAAATTTAACAATTCACCTGACATAAACAGACCAACATCAAAGCCAAAAACCCATGAATAGTCTTTAAGTAAGCACACTGGAAATGAAACACATTTAGAAAAAAACATATTGTAAAATGGAACTCAAATTGTGTTTTTAAATGTGTTTCATCATTCGAGCTAGATGGTGCATAACAGATGACAAAACAGTTTTCTGCATTCAGTCAGCAGAACTATTGCATTATGTGTATCTCTTCATTGGGAGTGAAGATGAGTGTGGAATGAAAACAAAGTGACAGATCAAAATGAAAGAGAAGTGGTATCACATAGATAAACTTGTCTTGGACATGTCAGTAGTCACTATTTTATTTCTCTGATATGAAGTATGGATGAAGTAAAACCAATTTTGGTTGTCAAGGCCTGCCACAAACTGCAGAGAAAAACCATGAACAACAAAAAGATGTCAAGAATAGATCTATCAATAACACTAACTTATTTTACACATACACAGCAAAAACCTATCTAGCTTCCAACTTCACATAAATAAAATACCATTCCATTTCTAGCAGTTACCATAGTTGCAGAAGACATCTACTGCTTCATCTACCTTCTCAAACTACAAAAATCACTTATCTGAATATCTTAGCATTCAGATTCTACATCTGTACAGTTGTGAAATTTTAAATAACTTGCACTACAACACTTCTTCAACTAGGGCTCTACTGACAAGTTTTTTTAAGATCCTGCACAAAGCTCCTGTTGGAGGCAATAGAAAATTTGGCTGCTCAGCATCTTTGAAAGTCTGTTCATATATTTTTATGTGTTCAGTATCCATTTAAACATAAGCCCTGCAAAAAGCAAGAAGACTGTCCAGACAAGAACGTAAATAATTTCAACAAACCTATACAAAGTTCTGGAATTTATAGAAAATACATTTAAATTTAGCACACAATAAGAAATATAGCTATAAACATTGAACACATTGTTGAACTGAGCTATAGGAATGAGGGAAGTTATGACAGAAGAAAAATTAAAGAGCCTGTAACAGAAAAAATGGGAAAGTAGGGAAACAAAGAAAACCCTTACTATGTAGAATATCTGCTGAAACACTGTTTTCCATAGAAATTCGAGTGTCATAAAATACTCTCCTTCTATCTCCACAGTAAATCTTATTTTGGAAGAAGATATAAGTTGTTATTGTATAAGCCAAGATTCTCTTAATTCTGGTTTCATCAATAATTGACTAATACAGAAGTGATTCTTGTATTAAATCTATGTAGAATAGGTCCATTTTATCAGTAAAAGGCTCTAAAAGTTGCAATACAGAATACAGTCAAAAACTGAAATGACAAGGAGTGTGGAATTAAGCATATGATTTAAATTGAATCACAACAAAAGGAACTGAAATGCTACAGAAAGCCACATGCAATCTGATCTTCTACCTCCCTATACTACGTGATCAGACTGAATTTCCCAGCAAAAGCTCCATTCAGTACCTGCCAGAGTGAGTCTGCTAAGGATTGAATGCTTGCCCACAATGTTTTGATCCAGTAGAGTGGATAGGAGTGACAGATGGCCTGGCATTTTTCTTCTATGACATACTGCAGAAAACTAAGCAACTCTTTCAAGGGCTTTGCCTTCTCTGGTTTGATAAGATGTTTTCTTCAGAAAATAAAAATAAGTTTATTAAATCAACTGCTCTTAGTACAGATACAGTGAATGACTGTATATTAAAAACAAATGCATGTGTAATAAAGGAGCTTAACTTAAAACCAAATGTGATTTCTGAAAAGATCAGAATATACAGAAAGCTATACAGAAAACAGGTGTCCTTTCAACAAAGTAATGTAATATAAGAGAGGTATCTAAAGGGATAGATGTTCATGTCATCAAGGGATAGATCTTCATGTTGTCCTTGAGGATCAGGAAGTGACATTGGTTTAAAATCTAACTTCTACAACAGTGGTAAGTTATGTGATTAAGAAGAAGCACACACTTAATCACTCGTGCTATTTGCTCTTTCTAAGTTACAATGAGTGTATCCATCCCATGTTACCTGGAGAACTGAAATGAAGGAGGTGCCATTTCCATTTGAGTGAGTGATCAGAGCATTTTCTCTTTCTCTTATACAAGGAGAATGACTACCACACTGGAAGCACAATAAAGTAGTGCTGCTGGAAAAATGCCCACTACTCCAGAAAACACAATGTATTGAGCTGGTAGCTGCCTCATCTTTCACTAGCTCATGCAAGGAAATTTAAAAGGCAACAAGTGCAGCCTCTTCAATTTTGAAGCTTTAAGAACTCACCATGATCGAATATTGGAAGGTGTTTAGAGCTTAGAGTAATAAAAAGCTATTAAGACGATTTTGTTCAAATTTTCCACCCATTTTCTTAAAATAAGGTTGTCTCATAGTTGTCAAGACTCCACCTAACTTGCAAGATCAAATATGAATCTTTAACATGTGACCAGGCACAACAGTCTTGAATTTTTTTCTGCTTTTTCATAAGCTATAGTCTTATTTTCATGTCCTTCTGCCTTTTTGTTTAGACAAATGGAGTAAATACAATGACTGATAAAACTAATGACAAGAAACACAGTTTGGAATGGCATTACTAAACAGGGCACCAGCTACTTCAATGTGAATCTTGATTAATCCTCTTTGTCCTTGCATGCCTCCTTTTTCCTAGAGGCTACCCCTTTCACTCTTTGAATTTGTTAATTTTCAGCTAAAATATTCTCAAAGCCGAATGTTTTAGACACACTGCATCAATGCTTCTTTTTGTCAACAAGGTTTCACAGAATAATCAAGAATAATTTAAAAGCAATTTCTGTTGAAAAATTGGTTCAAGGAAATGCAATGACTCTTCTACTTGAAAAGCAGCTTGAAGAGATGTTGAAACAGATAATAGATACTTCAGAGTAGGCAGCTTAAAGATGGAAATGAGGCTTCTCCACAGGAGAAGAAAGTGGAAGTGATTTGAATGTCACTTTGCAAAACCAATGTTCTGACTCTGGAATAGAATTCAAAATGTTGATTTAGGCACTTGAGACCCTCTAAATGTAGAACAGGAGAGACAGATGTCCAGGTTTGTCATATTAGTGAGATGTTAGGACCAACTGAGAAAATCTCAGAGAAGCAGCACTATTTCAGATTAGCAATTTATTTGGTTGCATGATGAAGGACTTAAAAGTGTTTGAAAACCTATCCTAGCTTTTATTGTTGCATTAGTATATTTCATGAGCCTAATGATTAAAATCTAGCCTAGGAACTAAGTTATTGTGGCTCACAGCTCTCCCATCTCAGAAGCATCACACTGGTTCCAAAACATCTTTGGATCATGATGTGCTTACCTTCTATTAAATTTTAGTGGGACTCAGGCCTTACCAAGTTGTTTGGGAATGTCTGGAGATCTTGTTCAGAATCCAGAAGGCGGCAAAGCAAACAGCATAATTGCATTAAACTCAAGGAAAAAAAAAAAAGGTAGGCAAATGTTACAAGGAAGGCTAATAGTGGTAAGTTTCTCTTGTATGAAAAGTAGGATTTGAAGGTGCCATAGATGGTGGCAGGTGCCTTCTGTGATTCAAATATCTGAAAAACTAAAACAAGTTGTGTCTTTCAGCAAATGCACAGATCAAATGTGAGGAGCACAGGGCTCTTGTGAAAGGCAAATGAAACACAGAGAATGTCCCAGGTGAAGGGAAAGAATGTCCCAGGTGAAGGGAAGAGAAGGAGAAAGTGGATTCTCAGTGAAACGATTTGTAAGGAAGAAAAATGAGCAGTTTTTAAATTAAGGAGGACGGGGGTTCTGTTCTGTTTTGGTATTGATACTGCATTACTAAAATATTCTACATAATGTGATTCCATCTCACATCAGTTTTATAAAAGTGTAACTTTACTGGCTTCCAAACCTCTAAGCACAGTCCAAAGAGCATCTGTAAATGTGACCTTTCCTGAATGTGAATGTTACTGTAGCCCCTTCAGTTTTAATGCCAGTTTAGGTTTTGTGGCACATTATTTCTCCTTACATAGCTCCAAATCACTTACTTGAAAATGCTGTTTTCAACTTCATTTCTACATCTGGTGCTTATTTTTTATTTATAATATATTCCCTTTGTAACCTCCTAGAGCTCTTTGAGCATGAGGGAGAGTTTTTTCTTTTTTGTTTACTTTAAGAATCTCTTCTGTAACATATATACTAAAAGAACTTGCTGATCATACCGAGTTTACAGAACACCAAGTTATATAGTGAAGAATACAGCAACAAATAGCACAAGGATAGGAAATAATCAAAATACCCTGGCAAGCTGAGTAGCCTACTAATTTAAATGTATTTCTTCTAAATATATAATCCTATGATTTTATATTTTCCTCATTTTTCCTTAGTTTTCATGTCCATTTACTGAGAATAAAACACTATGAGAAACATTATGGAAATCTAGATTGTAGGGAATGATGTTTTTCAATCTAGGTGAACTCAACTGAGCATTTTTATCATTTCAAAGCAAATAAATTAAGTTTCACACACTTCACATTATGTGGTTTCCTTGGAAGGAAATCAAAGTTCATTCTCATGTACATGGAAATTTTTAGAACAGTTGTATTAGTATACAGCTGGTTGGGAATTTGGGAATTTTTCCATTAAACCAGTTTTTCCACTGCGAAATGCTGAATTATCAAATGGTTTTCTTGCTTTAACTGACTAAACTGGGTTTGGCTGGGTTGGAGTTAACATCTGTCACAGTGGCCTGTATGATGCTGTGTTTTGGATTTGAAACTGAAACAGTGTTGATAACACACCAGTTTCAGCCATTGGTGAACAGAGCCTGCACAGCATTGAGACTCTCTCAGCTACTAGGCTGGGGGTGAGCATGAGACTGGGAGGGGACACAGCTGGGACAGGTGACCTCAGATATATTTGGAGACAGGATGGGCATCAGTCTGTTTGTGGGCATAGGAAGTGATTGCCTTTTAAACCTTTGTGTTTGTTGTTTGTTTGTTTGTTTTCTTTCCTTCACTTATTAAATTGTCTTTATCTTGACCTGAAAGCTTTCTTGCTTTTGCACTTCAAACTGTCTCCCCCATCCTGGTGGAGGACAAGTGGATGAGCTGGCCAGGGGGTTTCCAATGAGTTCTGACAATCTCTCTCTTGTTGAATTTTTTTTCTAGTTAATATGTAGAGTTAAACACTCAATAGCGCAGAGAAAGCATAAAACAGAGTCATTTTAACTCTCAGCAGCTACAGCCTTGTCCTGGGCTACCAGTGGAAGCAAAGGCTCAAGTGCCTTTTCAAGGGAAGGGTTCATTATTTATCCAAGGTGGAATAGTTCCAACAGGAAAGGCTACAAATTCCTTTCCTTTCCTCTCAGGGTAGTAAATAAACATTTGGTTATGAATTTTGTTTGGGATGAAGAAGGCTTAGGCTAAAGTATATATAACATGAATCAAAGAGAGTCTTTCTCCTTCATATGAGTTCACTGGTCACTAACCTAATGAGGGGAAAAGTCTGGAGAAACAGTTTTTCACTCCTGAAACTTTGACTTGGCAAAAAGCTAATTGCTCTCCAACTATATTCTGGTACCCTTCAGAAAAATATCTCTCAGTTTCTTCATAAGGATATTGAAGTTTCATGGGATTCTTTAGAATGAAAGGTATCTTAAAACAAAATAATTTCATAATTATATGAACATAAACCAATCTTACTCAATTCTTTATTGAGTTGAACTTTAAAAAGTACAAAAGACAGAAGTGTGGATGTCCTTGCACCTAGATGGTCCTTGTACTGAAAACTTATTTTTTCTTGAAAGTCTCTTTTTTCCCTCAGTATCCCAATACTCAAAGTTGATTTAAGATATAACCAGGTGAAATGCAGTGGAACAAGTACTATCTCTAATGGTGTCCTCAGAATTTATGAAATGCTGCATAGCCCTCAGCAGTCTTTAGCAAATCTATTTTACTGTATTCCTTGTAAGATTTACCATGTCTCATTTTGGCTAAATGAGTAGCTGAAAAGCTGAAACACGCATACACATAAGAGTTCAAAACTTTTTTTCCTCTTGGAATCAAAATTGGATGCCAGTAATTCAGGCAAGTATGGGGAGTTTGCTTGACATACCCAAATAAAGAATTCAGACTAAAAATAAATGAAAAAAACCAAGAACATTTTTATTGGATCTCACAAATCAAAACTTTCATTATGCAAGTTAAAATTCCACTAAGGAGACTAACTTACACAGATGGGTACAAAATAGTTTTTTCTTTGTTGCTACAGCTAGGTAAGACTTCTGAGAAAGGATGAATATTTGGGGTTAAAAAGCCAGCTTAAAGTAATTTGTATAAATTAGACGTAAAATTAATTTATGTCTTTGGAGAGTCATGTATACAGTATACCCACTGTACATTTAGAATATATTCGTGCTCTAGTGATACAAATGTTCAACCCTAAATAACTATCTTTAACAGTAGAGAAGATCTGAGCTGATATTTAATGAAAATCCAACCTTGGGAAGCAGTTTTGAAGTAAACTAAATAATATTTTGATCTATATAGACAGGCAGCTGACAGGCAGCCTTTGGATAGAGGTCAAATAGGGAAGTTTTTCTGGGTTTAATCGTCGTATAAAGCACGCTTAGAGTATCTAGGTTCTCCCTTGGTTTTTCATGCTATCTTATTCTTTGTTGTAAGAAAAATACTCAGATTGAAAATTTTATCTGATTATCCAAAGTCCAGATTGTCCAGACTGCTTTTTCTCTTTTCAGACATTTTGTCTTTTCAGAAGAGAAAAGAAATACCACAAATCATATCAGATATTAGTACTGAAATTGTTATCAAAAAATTAAAATATTCTACCTTGACAGGGTATATATTGTGCAACGCAAGTCAAATACTCTTGGGAAGAACATTGAATTACATTTAAAGGGCTTGAGAACAATGCTTGTAATAATAGGGAATTCTCATTGCCAAAAAATCTATTGTAGTGCTATAATTTCGTAATTGAAACATACTATTTGTGTACAAATATCAACTAGTTTGAAATAAAACTACAGACATGCCTTAAGAAATAACTTTGATATAATTAAAGCTTAGATTTTATTACGTAAGAAAATTTATGATACTTTCCTTATTATTTTTCTCATCATCTTTTGTGACCCACAATCACCGTTGCATAGCTAGTTGCACAGAAAAGCTATACACCATTATTTTAAGTTTAAAGTAAAAATACTGTAAATACTAGCTCTATTTCTGAATGTACTTCACGTTATTCTATCCCTTTAGTATAAAAATATCATAGCATAGATTTTCTAAATGGAGTCCTTGGCTGGAAAAGGCTGTCCAAGGGTATGGTGTGAAGGTAACTGAGTGAAGCAACAGCTTTTGGGGATCCTGATGAGTGAATATCATGTGTACCATGGCATCAGCTTTGAGATGCAAGGCATGTTTTATGCATGCAGCTGGACAGAAATGCAAAACAGCATCTGCCGTCTTGTTTTTGTCCTTTCCCTCTTCCTTTTGGGCCTGAGGAAATGGGGAAGCTGCAGCTTCTGAGCTGACTGGGCAGAACTCTGCTGGGCCTTCATTCAGCTTCTGCAAGGGAGAAAAGGAAGAGAAAAGGCTTCCTTTTTTTCAGCATAACTCCATTTGTGGTTAAGGGAAAAGCAGAGCTTGGTCACATTTAGTGTTCTCTCTTGTCATGCAGCGCAGAAGAGATGTTTCCCTGCATCTGTTTTCAAAAGGGTCTGTTGAATACAGCTGTGAGTTCACGGATGTATATGATGAAGCACCATCAGGAGGCTTTTGCCACCAACAGTGCCGATCTCTACACAGTGAAAGCGTATGCACAGATAATGTCCTGCAATTGCTATTCCAGACAGCAATGTTAATACAAACCTGGAATTTTTCTGAAGGCTAATAAAAACATAAAATGAAATAATGCAGCAGACTTCTGGCGATGTCTCTGTCCTGTGCAATTTACCACAGGAAATAAATCACTGAGACGAGAAACATATGCAGTCGCAAAACAGGGGACTTGTCACATCAGTTCAGCATCAATCTGTATCTGTCTAGTTAATTCAGACTTGTATTCACTTTTCCTCACTGCAAACTCTCTTTCTGACCAAGAATTTTTATTGACTTTCTGGAACCCATAAATAGCTTTTTATTTTGAACAACAAAGTTGGTAGACATCTTGTTTATCTAGTAACATGAGAGTAACTTATGGATTTCTAAATATGTAAAATACCTGAATGCTTCGGGCTATAAACTTACCTATAAAATGACACACACGGCTTTTTAAAGTATACTGTGCTGTCTGGAGCATGGAGATACTACAGAGTCAGCACTGGTGAATCATTCAAGTGAAAATTTGTTTCAGACTTCTATTGACTGTGAACACTCTCAGGCAGTACTTTCTCCCTCATGGCTTTTTCTTGATTTCCCTGCTGAATTTTGTTTTTAATACACTGGAATAAGTAAATAAGCCATTTCATTTTTATTTTCTCTTCCATGAAATGTTTCTCAAGTAACTTGATTAATGTTCAAAACCAATATTTGAGCAGTCACATAATGTAATTAAAATTTCATAAAATAGCTATAATCATCCTAGCTTGGTAATAAGCAACCTTATTTATCACACAAATTATTTCTTTAGATTTTCAACAAGCACTTTATTTAGCTAACTAAATAATCCTTTTTCTGCAGGAGGCTTGTGTTTTAAAACAGACAATTGAAGTAACAGCCAGAATGCCTTGCCATACTGAGCCAATATTTAATCACAGGAGGTTTCAGCTACGTGTGCATTGAAGTTAGCCTGATTTATCCAGGAAAGAGT